>NW_025869040.1:0-3469 GCF_002878395.1 Capsicum annuum
AAAAAAAAAGAAGAAAAGAAGAAGAAAAGAAACTAGAAAAGAAAAAAATTAAAATCTTAAGCATAGGTGAGTAATCTCCGTGTTTAAATAGGCACCCATATTTTATTTATTTTATCAATATTTGTATGAACTTTTAAAATAAGTTGAAGTCTATATTTATTCATTTAAAATATGAGTGATCCAATTCATGAACTGAAATTGCCACCCCTAGTAACCCCTGTCAAGTGGAATATGACACTTGATAAACGTGTGTGTTGACTATATTCATTTGTGTTTTTTTAAATAAAGGTCACGTATTTTGTTTTAATAAAATTGCGTTTTTTTTGTTTCTAATAAATCGTTCTAGCTGTGGAAAAATCTCTTGCAAAAATGTACAGATATACCCCTTCCTTTGATCCTGTGTATACCGGGAGCTTGCTGACCTTTTTTTGGGCGTCGCTTTTGGTGTAAAGAGGCCCTTTGCAGATGTAGATTCTGTAATTGACATTATTGGGTTACTGTAACCAGTCCAGGAATAGGTTTTCCATTTTTTGGGGTTTCCGTGACTATGTTTCATTTAGCATAGTCTGTGTGCTGAGGGATACTCTTTTGATATATAGCACATTACCTTCTTCTGGGAAAAAAATTACCAGCTCAGTCATCGAGAAGTACATGCCGATCCTTTTAAATACTCCTAAATGTTCACTATGTAGCAGAAGAATCACTGAACTCCCTTTAATGATCGTATGATATACTTCATTGTGCCTATTTAATGTAGTTTCAGGCATTAATAGGCATAAGACGATGTATTTAAAATACTTTTGTGTAGTGCTTTTTTATACCATTACACCTATTTAATGTAGTTTCAAGCATTAATAGGCATAAGAGGATGTATTTAACATACTTTTGTGTAGAGTAGCAGTCACAGCATCTTCTAGAACCTTCGCAGCGGGCCAACACCAGAAAAACCCAATCTCCGACCCGATACCAAACCCGAAAATGCTCCTTCAGGAGACAAAGCTGCTGAAACACTGAATAAGGATCTTCGTACACGCACTCTTAAAGAAGATAAGAAGGATAAATCACTCGATGTTGGTTCAAATGGTAGTTCATTATTCACTTCCGCAACTTCTATTTCCGAGCTTACAAAAAAAGATACATGTACTTACATGAAATTCAGGTATATTTTTATCTGTTAAGACATTATTAGACCAGCACCATTGTCTTTAGCTTGAAGCTTTAAACTGTATGTTACAGAAGTGTTTTTGAGCTATATGCTTTACAGCTTGTTTGAATGGTTGTTCATATTGTATGGTGTTCATTGGTTTAAATACAATATTTGTTCTGATTGTTACTTAAATATTATTATATTGTATAGTTAAATCCTATCGTTAGGTACTGACGGAAAGTCTCATTTGCGTAAAGACCGATTTGGTGAGATCGCGTTGTTACCTTCTTCTTCTTCTTTCTGTTTTCCTCATCTTGTCTTTACTTATTATTTAGTAATTCTTTATAGCAGCTCTACCGTGTATCCTACTTTTTCCGTAGGTTTATTCTTCAAATTATTGATGTGTGAAATTATGTAACGAACAAAAACGATACATTCTATTCAAATGTATTCATTAAAACAATACGGTACGATACAATACAATACGATATATTATGAAACAATATGTAACAACCATCCAAACAGAGTGTTAGTGTGTATATATACTCACTGTATCGGCTCAAACTATAAATTGGAGTGAAAACGTGCTTATACTAAACCTGTACAAATTGTAACAAAGCTTTAGTGGGTGCAGTGGTAGGTTTACATGTGAAATTAAATTTCTGGATTCACTTTGTTTCTGAGCTGTTTTGTATCTGTACTCATGAAATGGTTATTGTAGGAGGGAAGAGCTGGAGAGCGTTTTGCCGGAGGGATTACCAACGGGGATGCTTAAGGAATTCAATGACTCTATGAGAGATGACTTGCTAATACGCCAGAGTTTTCTGGATCTTCGAGATAATTTTAGAAGGGTTGTTGATCCTACTTTGCAATCTAATGCTAAAGGTGTGTTCTTTGTCTTTTGGGGGATACATATGTTTAAGGGTCTATTATCTGGCTTACCATCTATCATGAATTATAATTGAGAAGAGTTGTATTTGTCAGGAGTACTAATGCGAAATGTGGTTTAGTCGAATATTAACTTCTACATTCAGAGAACATTTAGTTTAGTCTTGAATGCTTATTATTGAATAATTGACCAGATGGTTACATATGATTCATGTAGATAGCCCCAACTTTTTGGCATTGGGGCATAATTGATTGACTAATGTGAATTTAGTTCTTCAAGTTTGCTGATTTATTATCAGCAATAAGTTTCAACCTAAGGTTAGATTGAAGTAGTTTGGTGGAACAGACTGAAGAGAGTAAAATTGGAGGTGTGACCTTTAACTGATAAGGATACGTTCAGCAATGAACTCAAGAAATTAGAATCAGATGGTTGAAAAGGTGGTTTTATATGATTGGAAAATTCACTTTATAAAAACTTTTAAACATTTTGCATTAGTGTGGAAGATTATTTAATGACTTGATCTACCAAGAACCATTTCTTATAACCGAGAAATTCTCGAATGTCAGTAGCTAACAGTTCAAACTTGGTGGATAATGGACCTGCGGCTCTACCCTCTCCACTTGATCTACCATGCTTTTGTCAGCAGTAGAGTTTGAACCCGTGACGTGCCCTTAACCCAAAATTGTGTGTTGCTGATCTACAAAGAACCTGTCTTTCCATATTTTTCAATTTCTTAAAGTATGAGTGGAAGAGTCAAATGTCCGCAAATTTGGAACAAAGTACACAACAAGTAGAAATTTACAGCACATTTAACTTATTCTTTCTCTCCTCCTAATATCTGCATCTGTCTACAACTAAAACTCCATTATGGCCCTTCTTTTGCTGTTTGCAGTGCTTGCAGAAGCGTTAAAACTTGATTTGTCATCTCAGAGCTAAAGCTGAGTCTCTTCCATGGATCATTTGCAAAATAGAACCGCTCTTACAATACTAGGTTTTACTGCTGTCCTAATAAAACTATGCATGTTAGCTTCACCTTTTTTTTATGATGGTGGTCTTTGGGTTAGCTTGCGCTCACCTCGGCTAATTCCACTGGGTACCCACTGCCCCAACCAGCTAGCAGGCGCCGCGTAACTCTGCCCACCAAGGTTTGGGCATGTCAGAATAAATTACATAGTGTTTTCTTGTCTTATGTGTTATTAAGGTACCTAATGTTTACCCTTTTCTTGCTTAAGGTGTTTCATATAGTATGTGTTTGATGTATGAGTGAATTGAAATGGTTATTTAGGGAGAAAAGATTGTGCTTTTATGAGTTGAAAGAACTTTGGTTATTTTGCTCCGTGATGTTGTTTCAATTTATTTTATTGCTGGTCCTTTTAAAGAAACTTCCTTAATTTCAATTATATGGTTTTCTGATTGTCTCTGTGTTACACTTG
>NW_025869041.1:0-1950 GCF_002878395.1 Capsicum annuum
ATAATCTCATAATTCAAAATATGCAACAAGCTAGTAATTTAAACCCAAAAGTAAAATGTAATCAAGTCCAAAATTATTAGTTAAGTTTTTACACTGTAGCAAGTTCAAGTCACGATAAGTTTTAAAAATTTCAACACAAAATTATTGATATTAGAGAATTCGTCCACAATCCAAAAATCTTCTCAAGTAAGGTCAATATCTTCATCATTTTCTTCATATCTTTCTTCATTTTGGACACCAATAAAAAGAGAACAAAAAATATAAATCAGCACTTAAATGACAACATCAAAAGGACTATTCCGCAATCAAATAAGTACGTAAACCACATATAAGTTAGCCAGAACCAATCATGGTTAGGAAGAAATACAAACATCCAAATGTGAGATGACAAAATTTAAAGAACAATTGAAATTGCCAAAAGAGAAAACTGCAGCTTCACATTTATATAGGTCTAACATATATGTGATCCAGCTAGCACGCAGTTCCACAGTTCAAAAGAGAAACACATTCCAAGATGAAAAAACTTTATTATTCTCTAGTCTAACAATTAGATGTCCTATAATGCTGAATCGACAGCACTTCCAAAATTACATAATACTATTTTTGAGTTTCATTTGTCATAGCCCATACGTACCAACATATTTACATATTTAACATGTTTAACAGAATAAACCTTACAAAAACCTTTCTTCTATCAAATCAAAATCATATCTGTTTAGTGATTATTAGAGAACTCAATACACGACGGAAAGTTGAAGATGACTTGAAATTAATAGATGTAGGATCGTTGTGAATAGCAGACAACAAATATTCTACAGCACAAATGTAAAAAATAAACAGTAAAATGAACAACTAAAACTGTTGGCAAACTTCACAAAGGCCTAATAGCTCATGTTGATGTTGTTCCATGAATTGGTACTTTACAATGATCTACATTCTACGATATGAGATATTTGGTAGAGATTAAGGTTATAAGTTTATAAGGTTGTTTACTAATATAAGGTTATAAGATTAAACGGGTGCCACACCCCTTTTTTAACCAAAAAGATTAGATTTTAAGTTTGAAAGGGTTTTCATTATTAAGTGACAAAATGGAGATTTGTTTTGAAAAGGACTTTTTATATTCAAAACTCAGAGTCACCACTTGTCATAATTCAGTGTGCCAAGACAGCTCTCGAAATCCTTTTCAAAACGGTTTTGACTCTTTAAGACTGGTTTACGAACAGAGATTCCGGCTAAGAAATTCTGTTGACCGAGGGAAAGGTGTTAGGCACCCCTAGATCTCACGGTTCAACCACGGTCGCTTGGTGGAATGTATCGGCTATTTGGACACTATAAAATGTACAAACCACATAAACACACATAAAAAACAAAACAAAACAAATCAAATAAAATTCAAACAAAAATAATGTCCAGTCCAAATTATACAGTCCAAAAGATAGAAAAATGCAAAAATGTAAGTCCTATTCTAAACTAATTTTAGACTGATGCTCTAACCGATGCCTCGGGCCTCCGTCATGAATGTCCTTCGGGTACAAATATTTCGGTGCATTCCCCGGCGAATAAACATAAATACCTTGAGGCATTCCCCAGGCAAATGATACATTTGATCCAAAAAGCAATAAAACCAAGCCATTCAACACATGTTTCAAGCATTCAATATTCCACAATTCCTAAAAATTCGCCTACTCCTTATCGTTTGCCTACCCGTTTTGACTTAAAGCATGATACTACCACATTAAACATCAACAATGAATGAAAATACAACAATATTCACTTTTTATCAATTTTTGCAATTCCCACCCCAAAACAATCCATTATAATTCTCAAACGAGTTACCATTTCATCACATAATCCAAGTAAATGAACGACGCATCAACACAAGCACCTATCCATCACCAATGGAGAACTCAACATTAAACATTCAATTCAATGTATCAAATATGACAA
>NW_025869042.1:0-9686 GCF_002878395.1 Capsicum annuum
TACTGACGCATTCGCGCTATGGTGCTTTCTTTTTATGTTACACCATAGGTTCAGAGACACGAGTTTCAGATCAGCAGTAGATTCCAAATTCAGTAGTCAGAGTAGAAGTGAGTCCTCATCCTTCAATGACATAATGATTTTCTAGTATCTCATTAATTAGCTTATTAGTTGGAGTTAGTTGGGGACATGTCCTATCAACTCCTTATTCAGATTCTTCAGAAAGTAGAGGCATTCAGACTAGATTTAGACTAGATATAGACTATCATATTTTAGACTGCAGTTTTTTTTGGGTATTTTATTACCCCACACAGATGTTACATTATTCAGATATGTTCATGATCAAACCTTATGGACTTTCAGTGCACATTTCCTTATTATTATGTTATCTTATGCAGTATACAAGTACAAATATTAGTCATAAGTTAGCTTATGTGATACAAGATCGATAAGAAAGACATAAAAACTTACACCAAAATAGTCAATGATTTGAAGAACTGAGGACCCCCTTTGTTGACCTCTCTCGAATTCACAAGAAGAACAAGAAAGGAATTGACATCAAGAGTAAAATATACTAAAAATAATAACAACACTTGATGAACAATATGCAATAACAACAACTCACGATTACAAGACAAGAACACAAATGGATTACACTAGATATAGATAAACGATTACAAGAAAGTAAAGATAGATAGATAGATAGATAGATAGACAGACAAATAAACATGTAATATTAACAATCTAAAAGCTTATTCCACTTTTGGACCTTTAATATCACACACACCTAAACCTATCTCTTACGTGACCTCAAGGGAACCAGAACCCCCAAGAAATCTCTGTTTCTAAGCAAATCATCAACACAAGGATTCCACCTTGAAAGAGGCTCTCAAAAGAGGCAACAAATATGTCATCTAAAATCTCCCCTTAAAATGAAGGCAAACTAGATATTTATAGGTCATAGGTCTTTATTACACAACGGGCCCAAAAGTGACCCTAAAAGCTATTGGGCCCAAAAGTGACCTAAAGCCCAAAATAATGTCATGGGCGTTCATGCTCTCTCGAAGTCCACGCTATATTCCAAACACGTCGTGGCTCAATGCTCCCGTGGAAGACATTATCAAATGTAGATTCTCCCGTGCTCCAAGCTATTATCCACACACGTATTTGTTTCCCTAAAATAACTAAATCTTGGATACATAGATGTGATCCTCGAAGCATCGATCCCAAAGGAGTAGAACCCATTGATCTTGTATGATTGTGGTCCTTCGAGGTCATGAGAACCGTGTAGCATTTTGGTTAAGCAAATCGGATCATTACAAACTTGGTATCAGAGCCTAAGGTTCAATAGAGTCCTATGAAGTCTAAAAGTCGTATCTAGTAGAGTCTTGTGCATGGGTGTGTTGCGCGCCACATTTATGTGCAAGAGGCTATGAGATGTTTAAGAACAGTTTTCCCTCTTTCGGTATTCATGTCGTGCCAGTGAGCATAATCATAAGTCTGTCTCTCAGTCTAATCTGCTTCTTCTCTTTATTTCAGAATATATCTCCTAAGAGAAGAAATTAGTTAGCCCCTCAGCCCGAAGAACCTTTGGGTGATCATGTTTCTCATGCAGAGTTCAGGAACGCATTTACCACTCTTGCTCAATCAGTCGCTGCTCATAATGAAAGGTCAACGGTCATTCCGACCAACCCAGTGGCCAACTCAGCTACAGCGAGAATTTGGGACTTCACCCGAATAAATCCTCCAACCTTCCTCAGGTCTAAGGTGGATGAAGATCCTAAAAAATTCTTAGATTAAGTTTAGAAAGTGGTAGACGCCATGGGGGTGGCTACTATTGAGAGTGCTGAGCTAGCTGCATACCATTTACAGGATGAGGCTCATACTTGGTACAAACAGTGGAAGTCTGAAAGGGTAGATGATGCAGATCCTATAGAGTGGGAGGAGTTTGTCACTGCATTCTTAGACAGATTCTTTCTCCAAGAGCTTAGAGAAGCTAAGGTGCTAGAGTTCATCAACCTCAAGCAGGGCAATAATATAGTGAAAGAGTATTCTTTTAAGTTTACTCAATTATCCAGGTATGCCCCTCATGTGGTTGCAGATAATAGATCTAAGATGAGTAAGTTAACTTTAGGAGTGAACAACAGCGTGGTTAATGAGTGCAGATCCGCTATGCTGAATAGTGACATAACCTTAGCTATACTTATGACCTATACTCAGTAGATAAAAGAGAAAAAAACTAAGTAGAGAGAAAAACAGAATAAGAAAGCGAAGACAGGTAGTTTCAACTTCGCTCAGCCTAAGTCAGAAGGAGGAAACCATTCCCAGTTTCATCCTAAGTCATCAGTTCCAAATCCCCCTATAGATAGTGCTCCAGTTCCTAAGTTCAGAGAAGGTAACAAAGATAGAGCGTCAGGCTGTAAGACCCACAGTGCCCACACCTATCCTATTTGCCAGATTTGCGGTAAGCACTATCAGGGTGTGTGTAGAGTAGGTAGTGGCATTTGTTTTGGTTGTGGTAAGCCAGGCCATAGAGTTAGAGACTGTCGGTAACCAGGTCCTCAGGGTCAACAAAATTGCTTTTCAGCTAGTCCGGTCTCCCAAATCAGTAGGGTGCCACTTCTAGTGCTACTAGCGGGCAACGTCCAAATCATCTCTATGCTCTTTAGACTCGACAGGATCAGGAAAATTCTCATGATGTAGTTACTGGTATGTTATAGATCTTTCATGTGCATATTTACGCTTCGCTAGATCCAAGATCTTTCTTATCTTTTGTTACTTCTTATATAGCAGTTGATTTCGGAATCGGTTCTAAAATTCTAGCAAAGCCTTTCTCAGTCTCTACCCCAGTGGGTAACCATCATAGCCCGATGGGTATACAGGAATTGCCCGATTATGATATTTCAGAAAGTTACTTCAACAGACTTAGTCAAATAGAGATGACTGATTTTGATGTCATTCTTGGCATGGATTGGCTTCATTCCTACTATGCCACAGTCGACTACAGAAATAGAATAGTTCAATTTTAGTTCCCAAATAAACCCATCCTAGAGTGGAAGGGTAGCGTATCCGCTTTCAGGGGTCAACTTGTTTCCTACCTTCGGGCAAGGAAATTGATGTCTAAGGGATGTGTTTATCATCTAGTTCATGTTAGAGATTTCAGTTTCGAGGCTTCCAGTCTCAAATCAGTCCTAGTAGTGAATGAATATTCAGATGTCTTTCCTAAAGATCTTCCAAGAATTTCTCTCGAAAAGGAAATAGACTTCGGTATTGATCTTCTTTCAGACACTCAGTCTATATCTATTCTGTCATACAGAATAGCACCAGCAGAACTTAGAGAACTGAAAGATCAGTTGAAGGATCTCTTAGATAAGGGATTCATCAAACCCAGTGTTTCCCCGTGGGGCTCACCAATCTTATTCGTGCGCAAGAAAGGCGGTTCACTCAGAATGTGTATAGATTACCGTCAACTCAATAAAGTCACGGTCAAGAACAAGTATCCTCTTCCTAGAATCGATGACTTGTTTGACCAACTTCAGGGTGCTAGTTATTTCTCTAAGATAGACCTCAAATTCGGCTATCATCAGCTCAGAGTTAGAGAATATGACATCTCAAAAATAGATTTCCATACGCGGTAAGGACACTTCAAATTTCTAGTCATGTCATTTGGTCTTACCAATGCCCCAGTACCTTTCATGGATTTGATGAACTGTGTGTTCAAGCAGTACTTGGATATATTTGTCATAGTCCTCATAGATGATATTCTGGTCTATTCCTGCACTGAGTGAGATCATGCAGACCATCTCAGAATAGTACTTCAGACTCTCAGAGATCATCAGTTATTCACCAAATTCAGTAAGTGTGAATTTTGGCTAGGGTCAGTAGCATTTCTTAGTCATATCATTTCCAGTGATGGCATTAGGGTAGACCCTCAAAAGATCGAAGCAGTAAGAAACTGGCCTCGCCCTGTTTGTCCATTAGATATCAGGAGTTTCTTGGGTTTGGCTGGCTATTACAGATGGTTTGTTGAGGGATTTTCTTCTATTGTATCTCCTATATCCAGATTGACTCAGAAGAAGGTCAAGTTCCAGTGGTCAGATCCTTGCGAGAAGAGTTTTCAAGAATTGAAGACTCAACTCACCTCAGCTCCAGTCTTAGCTCTTTCAGATGGTTCAGATGGGTTCGTAGTGTATTGTGATGCATCTAGAGTAGGTTTGGGTTGTGTCCTCATGCAGCATGGTAAGGTCTTAGCCTACGCCTCCAGACAGCTTAAACCCCATAAGAGGAATTATCCTACTCATGATCTTGAGTTAGCAGCCGTAGTATTTTTCTTAAAGATTTGGAGGCATTATTTATACGGTGTTCATGTAGATGTCTTCACAAATCATAAGAGCCTTCAATATGTCTTTTCTCAAAAAGATCTCAATCTTCGTCAAAAAAAGTGGTTAAAGCTCTTAAACGATTATGACATGAGTGTCCTCTATTATCCGAGCAAGGCCAACATAGTGGCCGACGCTCTTAGTAGACTGTCCATGGGTAGTATTTCTCATGTTGATGATAGTAAGAAGAAGTTAGCCCAGGAAGTCCACCAGCTTGCCAGACTAGGCGTTCTCTTAGTCGACTCTTCAGAGGGCGGTGTATGTGTTCAGAGTAGTTCAGAATCATCTCTAATTTCCGAGGTGAAAGAAAAGCAAGATAAGGATCCTAGCCTTTTCAAGCTAAAAGAATCAATTCAAAATAAAAAATAGAGGTTTTCTCCCAAAAAGGAGATGGTGTTCTTCATTGTCAGAGTCGTCTCTGTGTTCCAGACATAGATGACATAAGGCAACAAATTCTTGCAAAAGTGCATAGTGCATGCTACTTTATTCATCTAGAGGCCACTAAGATGTACCGCGATTTGTAAGATATCTATTGGTGGAGTGGGATGAAAAGAGATGTTGCAGAGTTTGTAGCTAAGTGCTCTATATGTCAACAAGTTAAGCTAGAGTATCAGAAGCCTAGTGGTCCTATGCAGGAGTTCAGTATTCCTACTTGGAAGTGGGAAGTTGTGAACATGAACTTCGTGACGAGTTTGCCTCTAACTCGTCGTCAGCATGATTCAGCTTGGGTCATTGTAGACAGGATGACCAAATTAGATTATTTTCTTCTGGTTCATACCTCTTATTCAGCCTAGAATTACGCCAAGCTCTACATTAAGGAGCTGGTCAGATTGCACGATGTTCCATTGACTATTATCTCAGACAGAGGTGCCCAGTTCGCCTCTTATTTTTGGAAAGTATTCCAAAAGGGTCTTGATACCCAAGTTTATCTCAGTACAGCCTTTCATCCTCAGACAGATGGTCAAGTAGAAAGTACCATTCAGACTTTGAAAGATATGCTAAGGGCGTGTATAATTTATTTCAAGGGTAGTTTTGATGACCACTTGCCTTTAATTGAATTCACATACAACAACAGCTATCATTCCAGTATTCAGATGGCTCCATTCAAAGCTCTCTATGGTAGGAGATATAGATCTCCAATTGGTTGGTTCGAAGTTAGTTAGGCCTCGGTCATAGGTCCTGACTTAGTATTTGATGCCTTAGATAAAGTTCAGTTAATTAGAGAAAGACTCTGGGTTGCTCAGAGTTGACAGAAGTCTTATGCAGATGTTCGTAGAAAGGATCTCAAGTTTGAGATTGGTGACTATGTCTACCTCAAGATCTCTCCCATGAAGGGAGTGAAGAGATTTGGCAAGAAGGGAAATCTCAGTCCCCGCTATGTTGGTCCCTTCAAGATTCTCAGTCGTTTCGGCAAGGTAGCTTATGAGCTTGAATTGCCTTCAGATCTAGCCTCAGTTCATCCAGTCTTTCATGCCTCTTTGCTCAAGAAGTATATACGTGACCCATTAGTCGTAGTCCCTATTCAGAGCATTGATGTTCAGAATAGCCTCTCTTATGAAGAGATTCCAGTTGAAATCTTATACTATCAGACTCGTAGATTGAGGAACAAAGAAGTCCCTTTAGTTAAAGTTCTTTGGCGAAATTAATCTGTCGAGGAAGCTACTTGGGAAGTAGAAGCAGATATGCATACTAAGTACCCTCACCTCTTTCCCGCCAACTCAGATCAAGCGCAAGGTAATAGTTCTCCTTAAGCTTACTCAGTTTCATGACTAGTGTACAACACTAACTTAGTATTCAGTCTCATATTCATGTTCCCATGATAAGCTTGGTATCAAGTACCACCGCATATTCAGTCATGCATTCATGTATCAGATCAGTTATATAGTTATTTATCAGACATGCATTCTCATTGTGAGAAAACTTAGTTCTTTAGAACTTTCAGTTATGCATTTATGAATTAGTTACGCATGCATCAGATATGCATGTTCAATATGTTGTGTTCATCTTGTCAGTCACGTTTATCATAAGATCATATTCCAGTTATTCATTTTCAGTTTATTATTTCCCCTCTCAGTCAGTCTCATTGGAGGATGAATGTTCTCAAGGGGGAGATATTGTAATACCCGTGCTTTTTCTTAGCTTGAAAATCATTTCAAGGATGTTAGAACTTGCTTTAAAATAAGAATTCATTCTTATACATATGGTATTTCCATAATTTTCACTTTCTATCACGTGGAAAATTGAATAATCTTTCCATCGATATATAATTCGCCCAAATCCGACACCCAGGCGAAGAGTTATAGCCTTTTTAGTGAGACAGTGTTTGACTTGAGCGTTCAGCGTGTTGCGGAGATAGCTCAAATGGAAATTGTCAAATTCCAGTGTTGCTCCGCGATACTGGTGCGTCGCGCCAAACTTCCAAGTCATAGACAAGGTGGCAACGCGATAGCTCCACGTCGCGCCATCGTGCAGTTTCCCAATTGTCAATTTCCAGTGATATGGCGCGATAGCGCCGCGTTGCGTCAAGGGCCTAATTCAAAAAAATTTACTGAAAATTTAATTACGTGTCCAGGGTTAAAAGGGTCAATTTTTCCCCCTATATAAGTTTCCAAACACGGAATTTAGCCCTTATTCATCTAAAATATTGATGTTTTTCTCAAATACTCTCAAGAACTCAAGCTAGGGTTTTCATAGAAGGTCCAATTTTAAGAAGGTTTCACCATCAATTTTCACGAAATCACGATCTAAGGTATGCATAGTGTTCATTCATGGACTCCTTTCGTCCATGAAGCCCAAGAATCCTTTTTAACTACAAGTTATGGATTTTTTTCATGTTTTCATGCTTTGTATGTTCTCTTTCATGTTGATAAATGAGGATTTCTATTCCATGATTTGATGATAAATTCCATGTGGGTTGATTAGTATAGATAAAGATTTATGAAATCTCCTAACTAAAACCTTGTATGATGGGATTGGAATTGAAGAATGATGTTTAATTGTTGTATGATGTGCTTTACATGTACTATGCCTACAACATGTTTGATTAAATGCCTAGATCAAGGAAAATTGTCTAACTAGCATGATATCATGAAATCTACATGTATGTAAAAGCTTATGCCTATTACATGTTTAATGAAAGGCTTCTATGAATGTATTATATATTATGATGTTAGTCAAGTCTTCAAGTAAATCATGCTATGTCAGTTTTCTTCTATCGAGTCCTGGGGGTACTTGTACCTGAAATATTAGTTGTGTGCCTAGAGCCACATCATATTTTTCACGATACTCTCAGTCAAGCTATGAACTCTTAGACTTCAATAGTCTTATGACTCAGGAAAAATCTCCATGATCTCATGACTCGGTCAGTTGTCAGATATCAGTAGTATTTTGTCAGCCACCAGTAAATCATGTTCAGTGTCCATTCAGATGGGAGTAGGAATTAGCACCGAGTGAACCTAAGGATGGGGACTCACATATTATACGAGGGTGTAATTCCTAGAAGCAATCCTTGCTTTCCAGAACTATATAGCCAGCATAGGTTGAGAAATCATAGCCTGCTATATGAGGGTAGATGAGGTGTCTTAACCTGTTATGTGAGGGTTCCCACCATTCTTGCTAGAGTTACCTGTTATATGAGGGTTACTCATATGTTGTCCTTACTAGTGGCGCGGTATTGGCACCCTTCCAATCAGGGTATAGATTGGACCCCAGCTCAGCTATCATAGCACCTTTGGGGCATGTCGGTTAAATACTACTTTCCACAGTTTTATGTTACAGAATCAGGACTGTCAGATACAGTCAATCAGTCTCAGTAATAGAACTCAGATAGTTCTTCAGATTTTAAGACTGTCAGATACAGTCAACTCAGATACAGTACGGAACTCAGATAGTTCCATCAAATTTAGGACTGTCAGCTACAGTCACTCACGTTATTAGTTATACCCAGATACAGTCACCCATGTTATCAGCATTATTCAGATATAGTCCTTCATGTTATCAGTCATATAAGTTACTAGCATGTCACGTTATCAGTATACAGACTCAGAAATCACAAAATCATATTGTTAGTTACAGTTACGTATTTATGCATGTATTGTCACGTTCATGTTGGACAGTCAGTTAGCATTATTCATGTATGTGAACCATTGCATACAGCCTACCTCACATGTATACTCGGTACATATGTACTGACACATTCGCGCTATGGTGCTTTCTTTTTATGTTACACAATAGGTTCAGAGATACGAGTTCCATATCAGCAGTAGATTCCAGATTCAGCAGTCAGAGTAGAAGTGAGTCCTCATCCTTGGAGGACATAATAATTTTCTAGTATCTCATTGATTAGCTTATTAGTTGGAGTTAGTTGGAGACATGTCCCATCAACTCCTTATTCAGATTCTTCAGACAGTAGAGGCTTTCAGACTAGATGCAGACTAGATTCAAACTATATGCAGACTAGATTCAGACTAGATGCAGACTAGATACAGACTATCATGTTTTAGACTTCAGTTTAGTTTTAGGTATTCTATTACCCCACACAGATGTTACGTTATTCAGATATGTTCATGATTGAACCTTATGGCCTTTCAGTGCATGTTTCCGCATTATTGTGTTATCTTATGCAGTATACAAGTACAAATATCATTCATGGGTTAGCTTGTGGTCCTTCGGGGTCACGAGCACCGTGTAGCATTTCGGTTCAGCAAATTGGATCGTTACAATAAATGACTTATAATAATTAATTAGGGATGATATAGTAAAATCACGATTAAAGCAGTTGAAACAAACGTCATAAATATCTACTTTTTAATTAAATATTATTAATTCTAATATATAAATGACTTATAATAATTAATTAGGGATAATATAATAAAAAAATATTATTAATTCTAATATATCAATGACTTATAATAATTAATTAGGGGTAATATATAAATCATGGAGTAATTAAGGGTAATATAGTAAATGACAAAGCAGTGGTCGAAACCAAATGACTTATAATAATTAATTAGGGATAATATAGTAAAAGAATATTATTAATTCTAATATATAAATAATTTATAATAGTTAATTAGGGGTAATATAGTAAATTACGGAGCAATTAGGGGTAATATAGGCAGACATGTCATCTATTTTAATTAAATATTATTAATTTTTTAATACATAAATGACTTATAATAATTAATTAGGGATGATATAGTAAAATCACGATTAAAGCAGCTGAAACAAACGTCATAAATTTCTAGTTTTTAATTAAATATATTAATTCTAATATATAAATGACTTATAATAATTAATTAAGGATAATAT
>NW_025869043.1:0-5582 GCF_002878395.1 Capsicum annuum
AATTAAATTTGTTGTGATATTTTGTTCACAAGTTATATCTTATAATAGCAAAGTGTTCCTACTATTTTGTTCATAAGTTCTCTCTAATAATAGCAAAGTGTTCCTAATATTTTGTTCATAAGTTATCTCATATAATAGCAAAAGTGTTCCTATGTATATGACATAAACTCTTTATCCAAACCAAATACCATATCAACTTGTACTTGTCAGTAACAAGCGAAATCAAGATTTGAAGTTTATGGGTTCTAAATTACAATTTTTTTAACATACTAAGTTGTGGATAAATTTATTGTACGTATTAAATGAAAATTTTAAAATAAATATAGAGTTCAAGCCGAAGTTACTGGATTTTGTTGAACTTTTATCGCCATTGCGGTTCTGCCGTAGACATAGATATAGTCAAAACACCCAAGTTGGATTGACCAAATCCAGTATGGGTCATATTCACACACCCTAACCGTGTTGGGTGCGGCAAGAATTTTGATGGATCTGAGCAACATAAAAATAGTGTTTACTATCCTTTCCACTTTTTTTTTTTTAAAAGTAAATAATAATAACCATTGTCTTTCAAATTTCACAGGTGAAACAATGTCGTAGAATATCATATGTTAATTACCGGAGGTTGCAAAATGTTTATTCGTGAATTTTATTTTAAAATAATAAATAAAGAAAATAGAAAAAATCAATGCCATAGTTGTAAGTTGTAACTAACCAGATTTAATGGGAAGACATTTATTGTGTGCTTTTTTAGAGAAGAAAATATCAGCTACTTTTTCTTCTAACCTAATAAATTCCTTTAAATCATTTAGCACTATCCGCAAGTGATTAGAGTAAATCATAATTTTGGAACTTCATCAATTGGTTGGTTGAGAAGCAATTTACAACAATTAAGACTATTGAACATCACTAAAATGTCAAAAGCTTCATGTCCAATTAATTAAGGTTTGAGCACCAAAGAGCATGGTGATAACGAAGATGGTTGGGATTCATTCACCGTTTTTAACGGGTCGCGATAGAGCACTATCAATAAATATTTTGTCTGTCTCAATTTATGTGATATCGTTTGATCTGACAGAAATTTAAGAAAGAAAAGGAACACTTCTAAAATTTATGGTCTAAAACACTAATCCTTGATTATTTGTGTGGCTATAGAGGAGAAATTTTAAAGTTAAATTCTTTACAATTGTAAGATATGACATTTTTTTTAAACCAACTAAAACGTAAAGTAATACCACATGAATTGGGATAGATGAAAAAACATTTTGATAAGGAACATTTTATTACCCAATAATAAATCTCTCCCCCCAAAATTAATTCTGAATTACGAAACGACATGATGAGATGGTTGAGACTCACATCAACTCTTAATCAATAATCAGGTTTGAGCTCTGAAAACAAATACTTTCTTCGTCCTAAATTATTCGTTCCAAATTGAGATGATATATTGATTAAGAAAAATAATTAATAATATTTCTAGTTTATCATAATATCCTTATTAAATGTGTTTACAATTTAATTTGCAGAAAAAGTAATTAACGCAAAGGGTAAAACATGAAATTTTCTTTTGTCTTGTCTTGATTAATAAAAAAATAAAATAAAATAAAAAATCAAATTAAAAAATTTGGTATAAATAATTTGAGACGGAGGGATTATCATCGTAGTAGAGAGCATTTCACCCCCTTAATAAATTTCTCTGGTAAAAATCAATCCCGAATCACCAAAAAATACGACAAGATATTTTGGATCTATCCACCTAAGATCAATGGTCAAATTCGAACTTCAAAAATAAATATTTTAATAGTGAGCGTTTCACCCTCTTAACAAAATATTCTATTGAAAATTTTAATTATTTGTATCAGTAAATTTCAAATAACAAATTTCAAAGGCCTAAAGATGATGCAAGTTTGGTACATAATGTGAGCTTTACCTTTGTGCAAATTAAAGAAAAGAAACAATATATAATATCTATTTAGAGCCCGTTTGAATAAGATTAAAATCTGATCAAATTAACTTTTAATCCTGTTTTAGTTTTTTAAGATGTTTGGTAAACTAAAAAGTGTTTAAAAAAACTAAAAACAGATTAAAAGAATCAAAAAGTGAGAAGATGGGTACCCCCAACCTTTTGTTTTTAGATTAAAATTTTTTTAGATTTGACCAAAACATTTTGCTTTTTATCCCTTGTATTTTCCTCCAATTCTAACAATATCCTAAACTTGTAGCCCTTAAATATATAGTTTTTTTTTTCTCTTTGCCGCTTCTCTTTATCTCTTTCCTCTAATTTCCTCTTCATCTTTCTTCTTTGTTTTCATCGAATCCATCATTAATAGAAGGTTTGTTCAAAAAATTTATTTTAAAATTAAAAATTATAAATAATTCACCTTATTTATGGTGTTAACAATTTTAAGGACATTTAAGTCATTTAACAACAAAAAAGTGATTAACATCACTTATTTACCAAACGCATCAATAACTTTTTTTCAGTTTCAGCACTTCTATCCAAACACTTATCTGCTTAATTTATAAACACTTATTTTAAGCTTTTAATCACTTAAACTAAAAAACTATTTTTTTAATCTTATCCAAACGAACTCTTAATACTTTGTTGCGTGTTATATGCATATATAGACTATAGTAGCCATTGTTACTTCTTGTGTGTTTTATAGTTACAAAATAACTAAAATCATCTACTTTTCCGTCAATCTTATGCGGCACCATTTAATTTGAGATAATATTTAAGAAAAAAGAAAGAAAGACGTTCATTAAACGTAAAAGAAAAAAATTTAAGTTAGATTATTTCTAATTATAGTAAGATGAGATTCTTTTTAAGACAAAAGTTTTAAAAAATATGTGACATAAAATATAACGGAACGGAGGAAAGTAATTTATATTGAATTATTAGTCACTTTCAACAATGTGGTGACCAAAAAATTCCTAATCTCTCGTGCACACGCCTTCATTTCTTTACGAAATCAATTTGTTTATTTGCTAGTATTATTTTCACTTAGATAAGTATGTCTTCTTACAATAATTTTTTTTCAATTTTTTAATTTGTTCCTTAATCCTTTCCTTATTAATCTGGATTTTGTTTATACTTCTTTAGGTGTGGATGTTTATCTACTCTGGACCTAAGAATTCCTACATTTTGCAGTCAAAAGGAAAAAAAAAAAGGGAATCACCTCATTATGTGCATATTCTTGGTTTACATAATTATGCTTTTTGGGTACAAAGCATACGTGGTTATACAAGTATTTTTATAATAATCGGGTGTTCGAACCGCTTGAACGTACCTCGATTAATTTTATGAAATATCTATCATCTCCCACAGAATATCTATCACCTTCCATCAGATAACTCCATTCATTAAGGTTAGAACAAATGAAAGGAGATCACCTAATATTTGTCTTGAACCTTAGGCTACATGGTGTTGAAACTACTTCACTAAACTACTAAGTTACACGCCCATACCCGTGGGTTCTACATAGTTATATGAGTATTACAAGCCAGAGTATATACTGATTTTACTTTTGTCTTTGTGATATCAAACGCCAACAATAGTATGCCAGTGGCCAGTGTAGTACCGCAGAGTGGGGTCTCTAAGAGAAAATTAGGAAAATTTTGTGTGTTGAGAGTTTGGTTATACATCAACATATTGTTATTATTGGAGAAAAGACATAAAATGACTACCGAAGTTGTCCTAAATTTACAAAAAGATATTTAAACTTTGTGGACGACCTATTACGACACAAAACTTGTACAAATTCTTGTAAATATATCATTTTGAACAATTTTGAGTCTATGCATGTGATCACACCTATGAAGCGTGTGGTGAAGAAAATTGCCAGCAACCAACAATTAGAAACGCCACATGTAATTAAATTTGATAATTATTTTAAAAACCCTTCTTTTCTTGTTAAAAATCTAATTTCCCCCAACCTCCATTGTTATAGCCTTGGAGCTTGGTTTCAAAAAAAAATCACTCCTTTCTTAATTTAATCTCAACAAAATTAGCCTTAAAAGAGACGATTTTTCTGCTTATATTCTAAATTTTCTTACTTTTCAGTCTTTGGAACTTTAATTTCGTTTTAGTTTGATTAAATTTTTTGGAAATCAAGTTTTATTTTCTTATTAGGTTTTGAGAGGAAAAATTTAAGCAATTTTTTTTTCTATTTCTCTTTCCTATCTGGTTATTATAGCTGATTTTAGTAATAAAAATTACGATTTTATAATTATCCGATCAAAATCAGAAAGGACAATTTTCAGATTTTATTTGGCCCTATTGAATCGATTGTTGCAGATTTGTTTTGAAAAAATATTGTTAATTTCTCATATTTCTTATTTTTTCAAATACAAAAAAATAAAATAATTTCAGTGCGTCTTTATCTCCTATAGAAATAGAGATTGAAAGTAGTAAGATGGTGGGAGTATCTCGATTTGAAGGTAAGCCGAAAAAAATAGTGATTTCAATTTCAAGTTTAGTTTGGTGGTAACTTGAGTATTTTGATTATTCAATGGATTTAATTTTCATAAATTAACTAGTGGTAGTTTGATAACGATATTGTCACCCTATAATAAAATTGGTGATTGTTTCAATGAACGTGTAAATGGGGTGACTATGGTGAAGAAGTTGAGGGAAGAAGAAAGAGAGAAAAAAAATCTTTATTAAATGGGTTAAATATAAATAAATAAATAATTGTTATAAAACAAGAAAGAATAAAGAAGAAGAGTAGAGAGAATAGAGAGAGTGGTTCTTATTTCTTCTCTTGAGGGATGAGAGATCATCAGATTGTCAATACAATGGACAAAACCCTCTATTTATAGGGAAAATTTACTCTTAGTCTGAGTAAAAGATAGATGCTTCAAATCCTAATAGATATCAAAGTAGATCTTGATAGACATTCACTATAATGTAAATACATTTATAACACTCCCCCTTGAATGTCTAATTGGTAGATAATGTGCCTCGTTAAAATGTCACTAGGAAAAACCCAGTAGGAAAAAAATCAAGTGAAGGAAATGGAGTACACATCTCTAATAATACGCATTTCGGCTGCCTCATTAAAAACCTTACAAGGAAAACCCAGTGGGACAAAACCTTGTAAGGAAAAAAAAGTACAACACGTATTAACTCCCGCTAATGAGAACACCCTTGAACCTTTGCATCTCGATCTTGTGCAGCATCTTCTTGAAAGTTGCAATTGGAGAAGATTTGGTGAATAAATCAGTTACATTGTCAGTTGAACGAATCTGTTGCACGTTAATATCATCGTTATTTTGTAGCTCATGTATGTAGAAAAGCTTTGAAAAAATGTGCTTCGTTCTATCTCCATTTATGAATTCCCCCGTAAGATGTGCTATGTATGCTGAATTATCTCTGTATAAAATTGTGGGTAGATTGTCGTATTTCACACCACATTTTTCTCGAATGAGATGTATCATGGACTTCAACCATACACATTCTCGGCTTGCTTCATGAATAGTTATTATCTCAGTATGATTCGATGAAGTTGCTATGATAGACTGTTTTGTATATCTCCAAGATATGACAGTACCACCACATATGAACACATAGCCTATTTGAGACC
>NW_025869044.1:0-1188 GCF_002878395.1 Capsicum annuum
TTTTAGAATATGTGGATAAATAAATTTATAACATTAATAGTTTTTAAATAGATAGTTCTTTTTATCATTTTTTCGTCATCAAAATTTTGATTTGTCCAAGATTGTACTTCAAAGTTGTGAATTTCCGTAAAGCTCCATAACCAGCTATTAGTAGCCAAAACCCTAATAAACCTTAAAATCTTCACTTATTGCCAAATTCCCCCAAATGGCAGGAGGACTGCTTCTCAGGTTGTACCCTTGGTTGTTCAGGTCACAGGTAGAACACAGGATTGCCGCCATCATCGATCCTTTGCTTTTTTCTCTACTATAGCTAACCGTAGTGCTGCTTCTAGAAACTTCTTTCGAAGGCCAGTACTGTCTACCCTTCATTGCTATTCTACCAAGAGGCCCAGTTCTGATGAGTCACTCATCAAGGTCATTCAATCCGAAATCCTATGTGCTAAGTCAACCGACGGACAAGATGAGGTTTGAAATTCGATTTTCTGAAGTTCTCATCTTCTTTTTTTGTTCTTTATATGTGCTTATGCTATAGACCAATTTTAAGGGTTAGAGTAGAAAATGAATATTAATATTAATGAAGTGAGTAGAAAAGAATGTTTCTTGAATTAGTACCTGTAAATTTACCTTATTCTGTTTGCTAATAGCTGTTTTGTAATTTTGTTTTACTTTTTAGTTCCTCCATAGATCTGGTTGTAGACTGAACTTATGAAGAAAAAAAATGCCTATTTCAAAGATGTTACTTACTCCCTGCACCTATAAAATGACCAATTGCAGAGTAATGGTCAAAGCATCTAATTTTGTGTATGACATTGACATCAAATCATTTCCTTATTTTTCTTAAAATAAATGTGCATATTTTGAAACCAGACAAGATACTCTTAGTATTTTTACAGTTTTGAGTTATTTAAAAAAATCTGAGTGGACTAAATATTGACAGTGTACCGCACCCAAGGGTGTGCCCTAGTGGTCTATGAAGTCGATTGAGCACCATGGGGTCTCAGGTTCAATTTCCAGTAGACAAAACATCACATCAGGTGATTTCTTTCCATTTGGTCTAGCCTTGATGGACGAAGTTACCTAGTACATCCTGTGGTACATCCCGGGCACAGGATGGCCCGGGCACCACTATTATAAAAAAAACAGAAAAATAGTGATAATGTACATAAGATGGACGTGATTACTCTTTTT
>NW_025869045.1:0-1313 GCF_002878395.1 Capsicum annuum
CTCAAACACACGATTGATGTAGATAGAGGTATAAGCTTAAATAAATATACTTTGAAGCACTAATGGAATTCTCTCAAGTCCTTGTGCAATTTCATAATCATTTATGATTCAATCAGAAAGGACCACATCATTCAGATTCTAAGCCTCTACACTTGAATCACCTCGATAATGAGACATATCTAACAACATCAGAGTAACAAAAGAATTGGGGCACCTTACTTTCATATGGACGGTGCCATATCATGAACTAGAGTATGAAAGAGAAACATTCTAGCTCCATAGCACAAACTAGAACATAAAGAAAGGAAAACATTCCTAAACACCTAGTAGCCTCCTACTTATAAGTGTGGTGTGCTACACACCCATAAACAGGACTCTACCCAACGCGATTTTACAGACACCTTGGGATTATGAACCGTGCTCTAATACCAAGTTTGTCATGACCCGAATCGAGACCCTGGCCATGACAGACATCCCAAACTATGAAGGTCCAAGCGCCCTTTTCTATCTGGTAATCATACACAATGTACATACAATGTAAAGAAATACAGAATATTAACATACAAAAACATGGTCAATCTCATAACTCATCTGATGCATACGAAAGAAAGTTCTTAACATTCAAAACACACGACACCAGTTTGCGAAATCTCTATTAACTGAAAATCAACATCTATCTAAAAACTAGGACAAGGCTCCCAGTCATACCATAAACTGAAATTAAATAATATTTTTCCATATACATGGCCTTCCAAAATAAGGGAGGCTCACCAACATAAGATCATACATCATGGTGCCATGATCCCCAATCAAATCAACATGTCATGGTAGTGCACAAGACCACAAAGTATGGTTCCTAACTATACTACCAAATTGGGATGACATAAATCAAGGTACACACGAGCACACACATGGTACCATAACCTCGTGTCAGTAAATCACGATTTCTAGCATTGAGTCTTTCTACTCATACTTTCTTCGGCTAACCATCTAACTCTCTTTAAGATAATTTTTATCCTTTTATAAACATGCATCTTTTAAAATTTAGAATCTGAGTAAAAATCTATATTTTTAGTCTGTTATGAATCTGCTATGGCATTCATTTGTTTGGTATCGTTATACCAAGACTTGCAAGTAATACATTCTTAGCCATACATTATCATGTTATAGTTCTTTCACTCAAAATATAATGTTTAGACCACCAAATCATTCAAATAGCATAAGAGAATTTGTATAACGAAATACATGAAACTTGTGCAAAGATTCTCTCTTTCAATTCTTAAACATGTGGTGGTCATTCACTTTGTACCAAA
>NW_025869046.1:0-1952 GCF_002878395.1 Capsicum annuum
AGACTAGTATTGTGGTTTGGCATGTTGTATCTTGTGATTTAGTGTTAGGCTCGATAATGGTGAGAGAACTTAGTTTAGTTTAGACCTTAGTAGAAAGATTTCGCAGTGCCAATATGAGAATTATAAGTTGAATCAAATGAGTATGGTATTTAAGGGGAATAGTATAGTTGAGAGAGCATTTGAGAAGTGATGCTAATCTTGAAAGTAAGAAGTTTTGTTGCCTACGGCCTAGCAATCCTATCCTAGTTTATGAGTTATATAATTATATTCCATGCTATAGAGTTATATCAATGTTGTAATTCCTTAGCCAACTGTCTTGTTCAGAGCATGCCCAAAATTCTTTACTCCCTAATGTCAATAGAATTTCGTAAAAAAGTGCTGAAGAAATACTCCATTTGAGTATGGGTAGTCAGTATGATCCAGTCCATATAGCCTGCATTCTAGTTTAGCAAGCAAGGAGATAAGCTCCTATAGATTCTTAATTTTTCAGCTAGTCTTACTATCCGCAGTCTTATACGTATGTACATTCCAAGAGGCAATGTGTTTGTGTACAATTAAATTATGAATTTAGCTCAGTTCATGCATCAGTTTTAGTTTCAGATATTAAGTCATGATTCAGTTCGGAAGTATCCTGTGTATTATCACAGTCTCTTCCTAGTATTTTCATCAAATTATTATCATTAGGGGACGAACGATCCCAAGAGGGGGATGTTTTAATACCTCGAGTTTTTATGTCATAAACCTCTCATCCTTTCTCGTGAGATCAGATCCAGTGCAAAGTAATAGCTACTCATAAGTTGACACTCTCGTTTCTATCTTAGCCATATAGTTATTTTTCTTGAGGATTCATGCACTTGCAGACCAGTTTAATAGCTCATTATTCTTGAGATCCAGTGATTCAGTTCTATAAGTTACACATGATATCTTGAAGACTAATATTCTTCTCTGTTTTAGGTTAATTACCCAGCGTCATTCGTGGACGAATGTCCCCAAAGAGGAGATATTGTAATGCCCCTCACTTTCCTAAGCTAGAAAACGAACCGTTGTTCGTATATGTGAAAACCCCAATTTTATAAGCCATATTTGGGCACCTAAATTACCGGGAGTACCCTAGTTATAAAAGAGTTTATGATGTGTTAAGTGTGGTTATATGAGTCACTTAAGGTAGTACAAGCTAAGAGTTTCAAAATCTATCAAGTTTTAGTGTTTGAATTCGCAAAGGTCATCTTTGAATGAGTATAACTTGATAAATATGTAGTATTTCTTCATATTTATACCAACAAAATTATAGAGAATCAAATTAGCTTTCCAACGATACCAATTTCACAAAAATCCGACACCCGAGCTAGAAGTTATGGCTTTGCGAAGTAGAGGGCATCGCCTAACCAATCGCACATGGCCACTGGAAAGAATATGTGATAGCATATGCGGTGCCTATGTAAATATAGGTGATATCATATGCCGTGCCTATGTAAATATAGGCGATATCATATGCGGCACCTATGTAAATATAGGCGATATCATATACGGTGCCTATGTAAATATATGCGATATCATATGCGGCGCATATCTTATGATTTCAAGTGACTTAAATACTCCGTTTTTGGGTTATTTTGAGGGCAATTAAGTCTTTTGGCACTCCTTACACACCCCTAAACTTAACCTTACGAATTTAATAGATTCTAAACACATCATAACCCTATTATCATTCTAAGTTCATCATCTAAGAGCACTAAAGGAGAAAAAAAACTAGGGTTACACAATCAACATTGAGGTTCCAATCTTTCAACGAATCCGTTACCATAAAGGTATGTGGGGTTATGAACAAGAACACCCTTTCGTTCTTGTGTCCAAAGTTTGCATTATTTTACAAAGATACATGATTTTTACATGTTTTATCATGACTTTGAAGTGATAAATCTTATCCTATGTTGTTGTTCAAGATACTATGA
>NW_025869047.1:0-1785 GCF_002878395.1 Capsicum annuum
AGTAACTGACTATACGTGGACTGAACTTACTGAATTCCATTAACTGATGGAATACTTCTGATATCTGATAACTGACTGAGATTATGAGGTTTTCCTGAGTCACATGACTGACTGATTTCTATTGATTCATGGATTGATTTTGGAGATCGTGAAACATGACAAGGCTCTAGGTACACAACTATATTTTTCGGGTACAAGTACCCCCAGGACTCGATGAAAAGAAACTGACGCACATGACTGACTTGAGTGCACGGATATCATACATTTTGTATATAAGTAGGATTTGTAAGTAAGCATGACATAATCTCATAAGACTAGTTCATGAACATCCCAACAACATTTACAAGACACAATATCAACATGAAAATCATTGGAACATAGGGGCATATCATGAATCCTTCACTTAGTCACAATTTAGCTATATTGCATGATTTCTAGTTCCTTAGGCATTTTATCAAACACCTTGCATGCAATCTTTTAAGGCATAGGTATATTTATCAATTCAGCCATCTTAATCCATCCAAAATTTATGGGTTTTAACTAACCTATTCACATGCTTCATGAAAACACATAAAGATACAACCTTGAATCCAAACAACAATCATTAATATGAATATAGTCATAACACGGCAAGGAAATCACAATTTATAATTTAAAACAAGATTCTTGAGCTCCATGGATAAAAGGGCCCCATGGATGCACACTACGCATACCTTAGTGATTGAATCTTGAAAGAGATCTAATGTTTCTGAAGGTTCTTGAAGAATTCCTTAGGCTTGCTCTAGAGGAGATGATCTTGAGAGAAAACCTTAATTTTGTAGTTGAGAGTGTGTGAGAGAGCTTTTTGAGATGTTTAACTAAAGAGAATGGAAGATAATACGTCCTTGAGGGTTATAAGTCGTGGGAAGTGAAGAGAAAAGACCAAAATACCCTTACTAAAACATCTCTCAATTACTGGGAAAAATAGCTGACGACATTTGTGACAAGCCGTCATACTGGTGATAGGTCATCACGAATTGTCGTCACAAAAAGGTGAAAAAATCTTGGTTTTTTAGTTAAGGTTGACGACATTGGTGATAGGCCATCATGGGCGTGACGGCTTGTCACAAAATGTCGTCACTGGGGGTGAGAATCTTCCCAGGGCTGAAGATATTGGTGATAGGCCATCACGGGCGTGACAGCTTGTCACGAATGTCGTCACTCAGT
The DNA here is from genome assembly GCF_002878395.1 of Capsicum annuum. Classification (NCBI taxonomy): domain Eukaryota; kingdom Viridiplantae; phylum Streptophyta; class Magnoliopsida; order Solanales; family Solanaceae; genus Capsicum; species Capsicum annuum. The sequence goes on from NW_025869047.1 coordinate 1,207, forward strand.
TTCCCAGCCTGACATAGCGGAGTAAAATGGGCATAACTCCTTGCTCCTATATCGGATTTAGGTGAAATTGGTATCGTTGGAAAGATAATTCAATTATATATCTGTTGATGGGTCATGGTCTCAGATATTCATAGCATAACGAGAGATATGCTCATTTGAAGTTGACTATGCCAATATCCTTCTCAAGAATTCAATCGGTAAGGAATTGTTTTGATTCTTCTATTAGCTAGGACACTTTTGAGGCCTTAATATGCATCAAAATTGATCATATCACTACCAAAGCACTAAAATTTATTACTCATGATTTTGAAACATGATCCTAAAAATGTCTTAACTTTTGGGGTATTATAATATCTCCCCCTTGGGAACATTCATCCTCGAATGATAATCAAATAAGAGGGGATAAAAGACAAAATGAACATGACTGAACGTGAATAACTAAAATCTAATCTCATGACTGACATGATAAATATACTAAACTCATGCATATCTGATGCATGGATAACTGATACATGAATGCATAAGTAATCTTATAAACTGAGTTTCTCAAGTTGAGAATGCATAGCTGATGCATGATAT
>NW_025869048.1:0-1182 GCF_002878395.1 Capsicum annuum
TGATTTACTTGATTTAGCTGTACCGACAATTATCACTCCAACTGTCGCTCCTCATTCTCCCAAGGAGCCATCATCTTCTAAAAGACCGGCACATAGTGATTTTCCTGATTACTTTTATAATTTAAATTGTTGGAATAGTGTTGAGGCAGGAGATTACATTACAACTTATCAGGAAGAGCTTAAGTATTATTAGAGGATCACAAACGATGGATCAACGCGTTAGATTGGTAGAGGAATAATGAAACACAATATCCTGTGCTTTCAAGATTAGCTAGAGATATATTGAATGTTTCAATTTCAACCGTTGCATCAGAGAGTGCTTTTAGTCAGAGACGACAGCAGCTTAGAGACAACCGATACTCATTGGGAAGCAATGCAATGAATGTTCTAGTTTACCTTAGAGATTGGATTAGAGCGGAACGAAGAAATCAAGAAATAGAGGCGGAGTCGAACGATGACCAGAGACTTGAAGAAATTATGACTTCATGGGAGAACTCAGCAGAATCAAGTCCAATGCATGGTTTTACCTCTATTGACTTTGACTAACCTATGCAAGTTCCCGTTAATATTAACATGAATGAGCTAGAAAAAATGATGCAAAATTTGTAGATTTTTCATGTAAATTATAAATTTTGGATTATTTTGCAATCAATAAAATTCAACATTCAATCATTCATTCACTCCTTAGTCCTTACTTTGTAATTTTTTTCCATTTAATGATTTAAATTGAATTTCTAGTTTAAATTAAATACATAGTTTTAATATATTACTAATTTACTATCAAGTATTATTAATTTATTATATTAAGTAGCATATGTTTTAAAGTAGTACATATATTGAATGGTATGTATATATGTGTATATATTTTCTATAGACTTTAAAGTAGTATATATTTAACGTATACATGTGTATATGTTTTCTAAATTAGTATATATATCATTATATTGTAGTATATATCTTGTATCATATTTTTTAAAGTAGTACATATATTGAATGGTACGTATATATGTGTACATAGAGGATATAGACTCCAAAAGAGTGTATATTTAACGTATACATGTGTATATGTTTTATAAATTAATATATTACTATATATATAGTGTGTGTATATATTGCAGTATATGTTTTATTTAAATAGTACATATATATTGAATGGTACGTATATATGTGTATATATCTTCT
>NW_025869049.1:0-2389 GCF_002878395.1 Capsicum annuum
CTATAGTTATTTTTGATTTAATTTTTAGGGTCAGGGTATAAAAAGTTGGAAAAAGATAAAAAAGTGAGGCCCACAAGTGGGCCAAGGGACCATTACATCATTTTTATAACTTTGAAAATTTAATATAATACACTAACACCCTCCACTTATTCCAATATCTAAAAAAGCCCCCTCTCTCTCCTCTTCAATTCTCTCAACTCCCGCATAAGAAACCGTCATCCCAAAATTGTCATTTTCATTTCTTCTTCTTCTCCAGCTGCTAAGGGGTCGTTATTGGTTCGTAAGGATAGTTAAAATCAAGTTGCGATTACTTTTAGATCTATTTAAATGAGTTTCTTTGCTAATCTATTCGTAGTAATGTAGGAAATTGAATTTTTTTTGAATTTGATTGATTAAGAAGTTTTGGTTTAGTTCCGATTTTTTTTCTAAGAAGTGTTGAATGGTGGGATAATTGTTATTTGAAGAGTTATTTTGACATTTTGATTCGAACAGTGACCTGTTTCTGTTCGTAGACCCGTAGTCTATGAAATCGACCCGTGGTCTTTGAAATCAAAATGCCCTAGATTGAAATTAATTTTTAGATGTATGAAATTCTTTTTAAATATGGTTGCTGAAATAGTGGAAATTGAAATATTAATAGCTAATTAGTTTGATTAGGTGCACTAGTTTGGTTTTTAGAAATTGTTGTGTTTTGATACTACATGTTGGATTTTGGTTCAGTTATTGATGTGTGTAGTGAACTGTTTGATGGTGGAAGAGTTATTTTGTCATTTTGATTCGAACAATGACCTGTTTGTGTCCGTAGACCCGTGGTCTATGAAATGAAAATGCCCTAGATTGAAATCAATTTTAAGACGTATTAAAGTCATTTAAAATTGAGTTATTTCTGTTGATAGATTTGTGGTCTATGAACTAAAAAGGGGAGATATGTTTTGCAGGTGTAGATTGTGTTAAAAATGGATAAAAAATACATCCTTCCTAAATGCAAAGCCAGTACCACTTCTGATTCTGCAGGTAGCAGTAGAAAAACAAAAGCTGAGGCAGTTGGAAATGTATCAAAAAGGAAGAAAAATAAAAAGTCGGTGTCCGAATCCGATTCTGAGTTAAAGGTGATAAGCAACTACGTCAATTCCGATGAAGATGCCGTCAAGCACAGTGCTAGTGATGACAATGAAGAGAGCGAAGATAGTGGAAGAAAAAGTGCTGATGGGGATAATAATCCTTTGTCCGTACCATCTCTTTAAAGGTTTATTTCCGTGGAGTGGTATGACCTTTGAACGATAATAGACGAGGTCAGATCTTTCCCGGCAAAGATATCAGTCAGATCAAGAAAGGCTACTTATCAAGAATTTTAGCAAGTTCTTGTCGACCAAGAGTTGAAGAAAAGATTCAAGAGGTCCTGTTTTGGACACCTTAGAAACCTGCCAGAATATCTCAAGTTCAATGGGCAGTTGGTCCATTATTTACTGTTGCAACGCATCAAGAATGATAAGAAGCATCACGAGATATGGTTCTGCGTTAACAACAAGCCTGCCTGTTTTGGCTTGAAAGGGTTTTGTTTAATCATGGGGATGAACTGCTCATCATACCCCAGTGAATCAAAAATGAAGAAGGTGTTAGCAAAGGGGGAGATTTTTTGCTTTAAGGTAACGAAAAATAAAAATATTACGGTAGCCAACTTGATACACCTGATCAGAGGGAATAAGATGAACGAGGACCAGAAGTTTAAGTGTTGTTTACTATGGTTCTTGCACACCATATTGCTTGCAGAAGATTTGATGAAGGTTGTCGACACAAAACTAATTCGAATGGTCGATTCTCTGAGTTTCGTCAAGAATTATCCGTGGGGGAAAGAGACATTTCAACTGACCCTGGACTATCTATAGAAGAAAAGTGACCTAAAGAAGCAGAGGGAAGTATTTGATGAGAAACAGAAGGCATCCTATGCTCTGTTCGAATTTCACTGGGCATTCATGGTATCTAACATAAACCCTTTAGTGAGTTTATTATAGATTCTTTGTTTATTTATACTCTGTGATAGACTCTGAGTTCTTTTTTCACTAATGTACTGCTTATAGGTTTGGATCTAGGAGGCCTTTCCTCATCTTGGAAAATTTGCTGAAAAATCAACGGATGAGCCTTTTCCCATTTCCCGCATCCTCAGATGGCGCGCTACAAAAAGTGGCCAGATAATCGAAGGCGACCTATTCAAGTACAAAGGAAAAGTTACCGAGGTACAAACTTATTTTTTACTATGCAATAATAATACTACTGTTGTATTGAATGTTATGTAATTGTTAATCGATATTTTGTAGAACGTGCACCCGTACATCATCCCTACTCTTTGTGAGATGAAGATGGATTACATGATTTTCTGTGAGCCATATAC
>NW_025869050.1:0-1250 GCF_002878395.1 Capsicum annuum
GAAGGAATCCCAGAATCCAGGGTGATCGTTTAATTTGGGTCCTCACTGGGAGTGGTTGCTTCACCACCAAATCCATGTATACCCTTATTACCAACCCCTTGAAAGCCTCTAATATTCATTCTAGTCATCTCTTTAAGTGGATCTGGAAAGCCAACTGCCCTTCAAAACTCCAAACTTTCCTTTGGCTAGCCCAGCATATCAGGCTTCCTACTTCATCCTACCTTAGTAGAATAAGGATGGACATTAGCCCTGCTTGCAAGGCCTGTAATTAGCATACTGAAGATATTGTCCATGTCTTACTTGAGATTCCCATAACTAAGAGTTATGGACTCATCTATTCGAGGCTGGCTCTAAGATTGACGGACTTAACAATACCAGTCTCTACCCTTAAAACTGGCACTCCACTTGGTCCTTGTTGAATCACAAGAGCTTTGATAAGATGATAAACTAGTACAATATCCTCCCATTTAGCCTGTGGGATATACGGAAGAACAGAAACCATAACACTTTCAACAACCTGAATGCTCATCCTAACTGGAGACAGGCTTATGACGAGACCTCAGAGTACATTTATCACTCTTGTTTCTCCTAATAATCAATGCCAATGTAAAATTGATATCAATCTTAGGTGGATCATACCCAAGCTTGGTTCCTTTATGCTCAATACTGATGGAGTTTGCAAAGGAAATCCTGGGAAATGAGGTATTGGAGAAGTGATTCGTGGCTCAGATGGTAGTTGGGTCCTAGGTTTCGCGAAAGCTTACCCTTAGGCCACCAACAATCAAATGGAGCTAGTTTCCCTCCACGAAGGGTTGTACCTTATGGAGGAAAATAACCTTATACCAATCGAAATCTACATTGATTCGACTGAAGTTCTATCATGGCTGGCTAATGGTAACTTATTTTACGATTCTATTATTGATGATTGCAGGTCAAAACTAAGAAGGCTAAGAAATCCCATAATGTCATATTGCTTTAAGGAGCAAAATGGGGTAGCGGATGCATTGGCAAAGCTAGGATCTCAGATGGAAATGCAGTTGACAAGCAGCCTTTATGATGTTCTGTCAATGTGTGCACAAAAGTCATTATGGGCAGACATGGCGGAAAATTATTTTGCAAGATCTGTAAATGATTGTAACTTAACCCCGGATAGATGGACTGGTTTTTGTTATGTACTTGAACCTGACTAACGATTACTGGGTTCACCCCAGTCCTCCTTTTAATTAATGCAATCGTCTTGACCAAAAAAA
>NW_025869051.1:0-1362 GCF_002878395.1 Capsicum annuum
GAGCATGTCACCTCCTAGTGAACCATTTTTGGATTCATGGGCCAACGCTAAATAACGTGCTCTAGCATGACACCGAGCGAGTCTACTCTCAAGCAATGAATCGTAGTTCTTGAAATTTGACTTTTCAAATATGTCGCGATGGTAAATAGTAAAAGTATAAGATGGCAATGGAGGATCGGGAAGCTTCATTGGATCGAGAGACATAAATCTTTTTCTAGCTTCCATAACATAAGTTGAGTTGAGGGGTGATAAAGAATATGCATTTACCAACACAAGTAGTAGAATTGAAAAATTAATAGAAGTGAAAATGTGACAATAAAAGAACTTTTCCATTGCTATAGCACTTTACTACATGAAGGTACTTTGCTAATTGCTTGAGCTAGTTTTATAATCATTTTGTTGTAAAATAGGAATAAAAATTAATCATTAACCTATTCAATCTTGCAAAATAGGAAAAGGTAAGTCCTCAATTAAATGTTAATTTTTTTTCCTTTTCTAGAGTTTGACATCTTTTTTGAATATTAACTTCAGAGGAAGATTAGAGTTTGACACCTTAAGTATATTAATTATATTCTTTTTAAATATATTAACTTGTTGATTATTCTGAGTTGTAGTATTTTTTTACGTAGATTCCAAAAATAAATAATTTTATTGTAAAAAACTTAAAATTTCTACAACTGAATTCACAGTCAAAGATTAAAAATTTTGAATCTCAAAATTCTTATTATGCCACATAGAGCATTAACAAATCCCAATGGTACGTATATATGCTATTTTGGAAATTTATTTATTGGAAGTTATATACAGTGTAAAGATATTTTTTGACATTATTCGTAAATTTCTATTAAGACGTAATTGGTGTAAATCAATGACTATAAGAAATCGCGTGCTAGTGGTAACCCCCACTAAAATAAGGGCTTTTGTCGCAATTTTAAACAGTCGCCCCATAAGTGAAGGTTTTAGTCACGACTCTTTTATTTTCGCCACAAATATTTTTTAAATTTAGTTCCCCATTTTAGCCAAAAAATAAATAAATAAATAAATTATGGTGTCTATCACAGCTAAAGTATTTCAAAGTTGATGGATAAATTAACAGATTCATTCATATTTTTATATACGACGAAAATGTGTATCTTACATGAATATTGAATATTTTAGGTAGAGTGTGCGAAGAAAAGTTTAAGATCTCGTAATGGTGGGAGGCCTTTTGAGAAAAAACACACAGGCTTGGCTAAAAGCAGACAATATGACACCATGTAAGAGTATCTTGGGCTGATTGAGCCCAACGATTTACTTTGTGGCTGTAGAGACCTTTAGGTAAGGTGAAATCTACGATAATTAGAGGTAAAAACAGATTGTCTA
>NW_025869052.1:0-1685 GCF_002878395.1 Capsicum annuum
CCCCCCCCCCCCCCCCCCCGGCCCCTCGCCCAAAAAAAAAAAGAAAAATCTATCTCAATCTCTTATCTAATTAATTCCCTAATTCTTATAGACATGGCTAACTCAAATTATTGAATTATTCGAATATGACGGATTTCTTTAGAAAAATATTTTAGGATATAAATTAAATATTACTTTGCACTATCTTTTGATTATCCTCAAATTATTCTCCTAAAAATATAAAATAGTTAAGAAGATCATTAAAAGAAATCCAACTATTTCCTCAAATTTTAAAATCATTTATTTTAAATTATAAAAAAAAAATTGAGTTAATAACCCAAATGGTCACTCTACTTATGATTTTCTTCTAGTCACTCAACTTTGATTATTACTTCAAAAGTCACTCAACTATGAGTTCTTTTCTTAGAGAGTGACTCAAATTTACTTTTTACTTCAAAAGTAATTCAACTTTGAGTGTCGTATTTACAAAGTCACTCAAACTATTTAATTAATTTTTTTCATTAAAATTTGCTAACATGTAATTTTTATTTTAATTAAAAATTTTAAGAAATAAAAAAATCATTTAAACAATCAATTTAATGATCCTCCCTCCCCCCATATCCAAAAATCATTTAAATGATTTAAAAGAATATCTCTTTATTTCTTAGAATTTTGATTTTACTTTTTTTGTTTTTGTAATTTTCTTGTCCAATAATTACTTTATACTCTAAAATATATATAATCATAAAAATCATCAATTAATATCCTAAAATCATAATCATTTAATTGTACAATTTTTGGTACTAATTTTACCTCGTTGTAGTGTATATATTATAATGTTACCAATATTTAATAACATTTGCTAATGTTTTATATCATATCATTTTAGTTTAAAATCTATAACGTTCCCTTTTGTCAACTTATTAGGAATGAAATTCATTGTATTCATTTGATGCATCTGTATATTATACAAGTGGTAATACAAAAAATTACATTATGATTGAAAAATCAATTCCATAAATAAGTGTCACGTTGAAAATTAATTAAATTTAATCAGCTAAATTAATATGATTCTGAAAATCATAAAAATTAGTATTAACATTATAAGTGAATTGATATAAACTATTTATTATATTTTAAAATTTCAGCTGGTTATAAAGTAAACATGAGAATATGTAATAATATGGTTCAAATGATTTTTTAGTTTTTTTTTTTAAATTTTGATTTTAAATAAAATCTCAGGTTAGCAAATTTTAATTAATAATTAATTAATTAAATAGGTTGAGTAATTTTGTATGTAAAATATTTATAATTAAGTGATTTTTGAAGAAAAAATTAAAGTCGAGTGACTTTCTGAAAGAAAAATAAGTTGAGTGACGATTTGAGTTATTAACTCAAAAAAGTCTCAACAATTCATATAGACTAGGCGAGTACTTATAATATCAGGAATTTCCAAACGAGAGGGAGTACAAAAAATTATCTCACACAATTTTCCTTTACTTGCCATAGTTTTTTTAATAGTCAAATAAAATAAATTTCGGTCAATATTTTAAGTGTAATTCATCGATATTTTAATATAAAAACCTTGCAATCTATAAAATTTCTCATATAATTTTTGAATATTCAAATTCTAATTTTTAAAATATTAAATTAAATTAATTTAACTTTTAAAATTAATGAAATTAACTTCCCAAAACAAAATGTGA
>NW_025869053.1:0-1534 GCF_002878395.1 Capsicum annuum
TCGTCCTTGCGTTCCAGAAATATGTAGCCAGCATAGGTTAAGACATCACAGCCTGTTATATGAGGGTAGATGAGGTGGCTTAACTTATTATATGAGGGTTCCCACCGTTCTCACTAGAGTTTCCTGTTATATGAGGGTTGCTCACACGTTGTCCTTACCAGTAGTGCAGTATTGACACCATTCTAGTCAGGGCAGAGATTGGACCCTGACTTATCCATAATGGCACATATGGGGCATGTCGGTTAAACAACTACCTCCCGCAGTTTCAGCATCAGTCTCAGTAAAAGAACTCAGATAGTTCTTCAAATTTCAGTATATCAGGACTATCAGATACATTCAATTTAATTATAGTACGGAACTCAGATAGTTCCATCAGATTTAGGACTGTCAGATACAGCCACCCATGTTATCTGAGCTACAGTATCAATCATGATTAGTTATTAGTAAACCATGCATTAGCGTACAGATTTAGCTATCACGCATTCACGATCTCAGTTATTATGGATGCATGTTTGCACTCTCACGTTCATATCAGTCAGTCAGTTAGCATTGCTCATGCATGTAAACCCTTTTGCGTTTATCCTACCTCACTCGTATACTCAGTACATCCCCACGTACTGACGCATTTGCGCTATGGTGCTTTCTTTTTATGTTACACCATAGGTCCAGAGACACAAGCTCCAGATCCGTAGTTGCAGTGGCATTCCAGTATACAGAGTTGCAGTGAGTCCTCATCATTTGAGGACGATATAATTTGATTCATTTATCATCTCAGTTAGATTTCTGTTTTATGGAGTTAGTTGGAGACGTGTTCTTTCATTTCCTTATTCAGACAGTACTTAGAGGCTTTCAAATTTAGTTCAGATTTGTATTTAGTTTTGATTCAGATTCAGTTATTTTGGGTATTCGTTACCCCACATGGATGTTATGTTTTGACAGATTCTTTATTCAGTTGAACCTTATGGCCTATTGTTCATGTTTTCCGCATTCTTCATGTATATTATACAGTGTACAGGTACAGATATCAGTCATAGGTTAGCTTGTGGTCCTTCGGGGTCATAGGCACCGTGTAGCATTCCGGTTCAAAAAATCGGGGTGTTACAGCCTGTCTATGTGTGTATTTGTCCCGACCTTATTTTTTTTATTATGTTCAAATGGTATTATTAGAAAGGGGAATTCCGAAGAGTCACCGGGATGTTAAACTGAATATTGTTATAGCTAGTTATTTTTCTCTTATTTTCGTGTTATTTGGTTTGTAATCTCTGTAAAGACATTTATTATTATTGCAATAATAAAATTTAAAAACTGCTTTGGGGGGCGGGAATTTACATGCTCTGTGAACAGTATAGGTAGGCACAACCTAGGAGTACGTGCAATACGTGTTACTTGAATCATTTAGGCACAAAATTAGGGTTTATTAATATGAATCATGTTCTACGGTTTATTAATTATTCTTAATCTAGCTAAAATCGACGTCTTATATTGACATTGAGCATATTGATGTATTTCTATCATGTTGAACTGATTTTTAGCA
>NW_025869054.1:0-2764 GCF_002878395.1 Capsicum annuum
AGCTTATTATGTCCCCTTTCAGTCAGTCTCATTTGAGGATGAATGTTCTCAAGGGGGAGATATTGTAATACCCCGAAGATTTCTAGCAAATTTCATCCCAAGAATGCTTAGTATTAGCTTCTAAAGTGAATGATAATTATTTCATGAGGAATTTTCAAGATTTTTTTTTGTCATGAGGAAAATTCAATAAGCTCTCCATCGATATATGATTCACTTAAATCTGGTAACAGGGTAAGAAGTTATGACTATTTAAAGTTCCAATCGTAAAACAGCGCCATATTAGTCAGTGGCGCACCGTGCCACAAGAGGAAATGACATTTTGAAATTTCCAGTAGGTGATCACAATAATGGTGCATTACACCAACACTCAAATTCAGAAATGTACTTTTTACAATGTCTCAGCGCGATTTCCCCCGCGTCGCATCAAAGTTTCAGGTCACGAAGGAAGGGACAACGTGATGGATTCGCATTGCTCCATCCCTCAATTTCCCAATTTTCAATTTCCAGTGACATGGCACAATAACACCGCATCACGCCAGGGGTTCAGTTCAAAATTTTTTTACTAAATTTAAATGACGCATCCAGGGTTAAAAGGGTAAATTTCCTACTCCTATTTAAACCCAATAACACGTTATTTAGCAATTTTTCACCCAAAATACACTCTCTTCACTCAATTTTCTCTCAAGAAAAAGCTAGGGTTTCTGTTAGAGATTCAAATTCAAGAAGGTTTCACAATCAATCTTCACAAAATCACAAACTAAGGTATGCATAGTGTTCATTCATGGACTCCTTTCATCCATTAAGCCCAAGAATCCCTTTTCTAAATTCAAGTTATGGATTTCTTTATGAATTTTATGTTGGGTTAGTTTTTTTATGTTAAGAATGATCAATTGAATTCAAATCCATGTTGGGTGATCAATTTTACGTGGAATTGATTTGTATAGATGTATATTCATGTGAACCTATGAATAAACCCTAGGATGATGAAATTTGAGATGAATCATGATGATTAATTATTGTATAATATTGTCTACATATGTTATGCCTACCATGTTTTTGTTTAAATGCCTACATAAAGATACAATGCCCAACTAGTATGATATCATGAAATCTCCATGTATTTACAAGTTATGCCTATCACATATTTTGATGGAATGCTTCTACAAATGTAATATGGATCATGATGTTAGTTATATGTTCAAGTAAGTTATGCTTGGTCAGTTTTCTTCCATCGAGTCGTGGGGGTACTTGTACTCAAAACATTAGTTGTGTACCTAGATCCATGTCATGTTTTCATTATACTCTCAGTTAAGCCATGATTCTTTGACTTCAGACAGTCTTATCACCTAAAAAATCTGCATGATCTCATAAACTCAGTCAGTTGTCAGATATGAGTAATATTCCATCAGTCAACAGAATTCAGTAACTCAGTCCATATTCAGTTCAGTAAATCATATTCATTATCCATTTAGATGGGAGTAGAAATTAGTACCGAGTAAACCCAAAGATGGGGCCATACACTATCAGATGAGGGTGTGATCCTTATCTGTTATCTTTGCATTCCAGAACATGTAGCCAGCATAGGTTGAGACATCAACACTGTCGATGAGGGTTAATGAGGTGGATAAGCACTGTTACATAAGGGCCCCACCATTCTCATATAGGGGACACTACAAGATGAGGGTTGCCTACAGCTTGTCCCTACCAGTGGTACGATATTAATACCCTTCCAATTGGGGTTACAGATTGGACCCCATCTCAGCCATAATGGTGTACCAGTCTCAGTAAGAAAACTCAGATTGTTCTTCAAATTTAGGACTATCAAATACAGTTGACTCAGATACAGTAAGAAACTCAGATAGTTTCATCAGATTTAGTACTATCAGATACAATCACCTATGTTAGCAGTTATATTTAGATACAACTATTTATGCTATCTGTTATATTAGTTGTTAGTATGTCATGTCATCTGTATTCAGATTTAGTAATCACGATATCAAAGTGTCAATTACAATTACGTATTTATGTATGAATTCTCGCATTCATGTTAGATAGTCAGATAGCATTATTCATGCTAGATAGTCAGATAGCATTATTAATGCATGTTAACCCTTTCATTAGCCTACCTCACATGTATACTCAGTACATTTTATTGTACTGACGCATTTTCTCTATGGTGCTTTCATTTTTATGTTACTCCATAGGTTCAGAGACACGAGTTCCAGATCAGTAGTAGATTCCAATCTCAGCAGTCAGAATAGAAGTGAGTCCTCATCCTTCAAGGACATGATTTATTCTCTACTATTTCATTTATTAGTTATTAGTTGGAGTTAATTGGGGACATGTCCCATCAACTCCTTATTCAGATTATTCAGACAGTAGAGGCTTTCAGACTAGATGCAAACTATTCTGTTTTAGACTTCAATGTTTACTATTTTATTTTGGGTATTGTATTTCCCCACAGATGTTATCTTATCCATGTTATGTTCAGTATTGAACCTTATGGCCTTTCAGTGCATATTTCTACATTATTTAGTATTTTATGCAGTATACAGGTATAGATATTAGTCATGGGTTAGCTTGTGATTCTTTGGGATCATCAGCACCGTGTACCATTTTGATTCAGCAAATCAGGGCATTACAGGTCGGTCTTAAGTGGATTTTTGTATGCATACTAGCTTGTCAATACTTGTCAATGATTTTTAGATATTCTTAAATTTGAAATGATGTTTAATTTATTGTGTTTTTGTTGAGATTGTTTACC
>NW_025869055.1:0-1626 GCF_002878395.1 Capsicum annuum
AAGGCTAAGTTATTTTACTCATAATCAAGGCTTACATTCATATTCACATGGCATATATGACACACATATTCTTTAAAGAAGAATAGATAGAAGCCTACCTCAAAGCTGAACCGCAAAACCTCACATCATTCACCAATGTCCATCTTCACTTCATAATCCAAAAATGCCACCACACTATCAAAATCATAATCTACTCATCAATACGAGTCTAACGATACCCATATTTTACTATTTTACTTTCATCCCAAAAAGGACACCAAATGGGTCCCACTTATACAAATATATATTTTCGAGGTCAACCCAATGCTCATACATGAATAAGGAATCATAACCCTCAATAAATAGGTGAAAACAAAGAAAATTTATGGCTAAAATCAAGCCCTAAGCTATATTGGGGTTTTGGGTCAAGAAATTCATCAATAGAGTGATGAAATTTTACCTTAATTAGGATGATAACCACAATAAAAGATATTAATCAAGCTCCCAACACACCCACAAGACTCAATTTTGATTTATTACACTCATTTAAGGGTTCAAGGTCTCAAAGTTGGGTCAAAATGCCAAAATATTTCCTATAGGGTCCTTATATAACCATACCAGGTATGAAGATGTCGCTATCGTGATCCTAGGGATCACGATCGTACTATCATGGTCGCAATAGGTGCGATCGCGATGCACCAACACCAGCAAAGTCAAAAATTATTTTTGACCTTCAAAACTCATTTAGGCTCTATTTTTGCAAATGAACTATGTAACCCCACTATATTAGATGTTCCAAATACGTCGGTGAAGTTGGATTTTCCATCCAAGTTCGTTTAGAGCAATTGTGTGCCCCACACCCATATCTACTATTTTTTTCACTTTTCGACCAATAGATCAAAATGAGTTTGGGTGCATTGGGACCCAAATCAAAGGTCTACCTAGCCTAAAATCAATATTCTAGATCTGCTCGCAGATGTAATTTGCATTTGAGATCGTCTTGCTGAAGTTTTTGCTCGGTGGCTATTTGGAATCAACAAAGACTTCAAAACAGGGAATTGGCTCTAAAATCAAATGAACTGCCCGATAATCGAATCATCAATCCCAGCAAGTCATAAATGACTTTGGCTAGCTATGGAGAAGCCCTAACTATGAAGATAAGCGGAAATATGAAAAATAATCGGAAGGATCATTACACGGGGATTTTGAAACATAAAATTTATTTTACAATTATGTAATTATTTTTTCATATAGATTTGATTGGAGGGGGGGAAGAGGAGTAGAATTTTTTTTTAAAGAAAGTTGTAGGTGGGTGGGGTGGGGTAGATATGGGGATAGGGGTGGAAAAAGTGTAGTCATTGACAAATAATATGATAGTTGAACTTTAAAGTAATACGATTTAACATGTTCGGGCGAGATACTTTAATATGAAATGATTAGAATTAATACTTTAATATTATCTGCGCATTACGCGGGTAGATATACTAATATATATGAATGCAAAACTAGAAGCACCAGAAGAAGCCAAGTGGCAAGCTGTTAAGAAGCTACATGACAGTTTTTTAGGACATAGGTTAATAGTATTGTAGTAAAAAATTTGAATTAAAGGATATTAATTATTTGAATTTGAAAATATATTATCCTATT
>NW_025869056.1:0-1743 GCF_002878395.1 Capsicum annuum
GGCGACTATGGCTGGAATTATATCACTGGGAGATAGCAGCATATACTACAACGCAGGTTTCAAATCGTATGAAATCACAAGGTGCAAAGAAGGTGCAGACATATGGTATGATTGGATAGAGCGAAGTAGGAATTTAATGAGGAGGGTGAAGATAAGCATTAAAGTTCTGAGATGGTTGGTCTCTGTATTTATTGAAGCATCGAAGGTACAGGGGAACGTAATTAAGAAATGGAATTTAAAGGATCACTTTTCAGAATTTTATTGCTCACTTAACTACAATGAAAATGGCCGATATGTCAGTTTTATTGCTATTCAAGGACAGAATAAATCTGTCATTATTACACCAGAAACATCGTACAAAGGGGGATGGGGAAACATCGCTCATAAAATAGCAAAGTTCATAAATGAGCCAATAACAGAGCAGAAATCACAAAGGAACACCGGAAGGCATATGGATATCTCCTTCAGAGAGGCGTTCAAATGTAATAGATAGACGACGGAATCCACAAAGAAGGCACAGGTGCAAGCAGCAGGCACTCGTATAGGGGTACTGAATGAAGCAACAACATCGGAGGCAGATCTATTGAATAGATGCATTGTCGGAAAATTTCACAATTCTCTACAGGAGATCCCTACTTTAAATGATGTAAGAAGATGGGCATGCAACACATGGAAATCAGCCATAAGGGTCGGTGTCTTTGCTATGAACGATGGACAGTTTTTGTTCGAACTTCCATCTAGAGTTGCAGCAGAGCACGTCATGGCAGGGGTCTGGTTCTGGAAGAATTCACTTTCAAGGAATCTATGTCCTGAACTCGGTCCTAAAGGGGAGGTTGATGAATCTAAGCCTTGAATGGTGGAGACCAACTACAGGGTGCTGGCTGGAAGAAGTGACGAGAGATTAGGTGTGGATAAGAGTTCTAGGACTACCTCTGAGCATATCCCAGAAAATCTTCAAGCAAATCAAAGACCAGTG
Source organism: Capsicum annuum (assembly GCF_002878395.1). Taxonomy (NCBI): domain Eukaryota; kingdom Viridiplantae; phylum Streptophyta; class Magnoliopsida; order Solanales; family Solanaceae; genus Capsicum; species Capsicum annuum. The sequence continues at coordinate 977 of NW_025869056.1, forward strand.
TGGAGGTTTTATCGAGACTGAAAAAGAAACAACACTAAAAAATCACCTACGCTGGGCCCGCATCAAGGTTAAGGGAGACGGGAGGACGGTGCCGAGGGAAATAGAGATAGCCAGTGAAGGCTATGTCTACCAGATTCCGATCTGGTGTGAAATTTCGGTGACCGTCAGGAAGGAGGAGAAGAAGGAAGAAGGAGAAGAAGAGAGAGGAAGATCAGATCGGACCAGCGGGTAATAAGAGTTTTGTACCCATTACAGTGAAGGATCCATTAGTCCACAGAGCAGACCACTTGGGGACTTTAACAGCTGGCGAAATTTAAATTGGAAGACACGTGAGTGGTCATATGAGTCTAATTTAAAAGAGAAAGGGCCACTATGTTCTACTGCTCTACTGCTGGCAAAATCAATAGAAGGGTTTCTATGGGCCCGGACATTTTAGGCCCAATAAAAAAAAGCAAAATAATCACAAATCTGAAGCCCAGCAGAGACATAATTAATATTGAGATCATGGCCAATTTGACGCAAATCTCTACAAACAATAGCTTTGAGCAGCTAGGAAACTAGGAGAGAGGTGAAAAATATTTTCTTCAGAGTGATCAAAACGAAGGGTATTGACGGAAGCAGAAACAGCTATAGTTGCAGTAGAAGTAACAGAATCAGAGAGGCAGGAAACACAACTAACACATCTAGACATGCGGGGAGAAACTTGCAGTGATACCTACGAAGATGTCATTCCTTTGATGATACAACCACCAACAGAAGACATTACT
>NW_025869057.1:0-1140 GCF_002878395.1 Capsicum annuum
TTGCATCCAACCTCAATTGTGCATTATTTGTGATTTTGGAAAGAAATGAGGTTGTACGCATTTTTCCTTGCCCAGTTATCTATGTGGAAGGTTTTCTATGGTTATGGTATATTTTGGTGTTGTTTTTATTTTTCAATGATGGTTTGATTGAATACGATTGAAAAGTGTAATCTTTCTCTTAAAGGCTTAAACGAATTTCATGAATGTGTATGCTTAACCAGACCACCATGATTACTAAAGGAGTTTAATTATGTGCCTATGAAAAAGTTGGCCACCGGATGTAAAGTCTTTAAAAGAGAGCGTTTTGCATAAGTTTCATATGTTTTAGAAAAAAGAGCTCTCATGTGATATGCATATCTTTTGGTGGTCATTAACATATTTTTGAATGAGAAGAGATATGAATTTGATATGATATGGCTTGCAAGTCTAGGTATGACGGTACCTATTATGAAGTACCCTTGACATGAAAGTAAATGAACATTTTTAAGCATGACACATGAATTTAAAAGACTAAAATTGGACTTAAAGAGAGTTAGATGGTTAGCCGAATAAGGCATTTGAGAGTGTTAAGGGCTCATTACTAGAAATCAAATTTCGCCAGCTCGGGAAACATGATTGGCAATGACCAATGTAAACTTGCCCCTGGGCACCGGTATACTAGAATAGTATGTAGAACCCCTATCCTTGCGATAAACTTGGATTAGGGGGCGTGACCGACGAGTTAATGAAGGATTCCATATACCCCGTGGGATTTTTGAAATGCTGGGCTTACCGTCTAATTCAAAAGTAATTAAACTATTAAAAAGTGGAGTCCATGTGTCATAAGAATGTGTTGAAGCTCAATTAGTTATATCCATGTGTTTTGATCTTTACTATGTTTAACTGCTTTTCATAAGCTCTTGATTCTTTTATATAAAGTGTGTGTTTGTGTATATATATAGTATTTTTGGACTGTTTACGTACAAATATATTTCAAGTATTGACCATCCTCGTGGCGGTTGTATCGTCTCATAATGTAGGGTCTGAGGCACAATCTTGCAATCCAGTTCAGCAGCAGTAGATTGCACCAGAAATCTATTGTTGTTGGCTAGAATTACTATTGCAAGTGGAGGTGTTCTTCCCAACATTAACCCAGTTTTG
>NW_025869058.1:0-1308 GCF_002878395.1 Capsicum annuum
TTTTAGTGATCGAATTAAAGCTTCCTTAGCATGTTAACAGTGAAAGGCTCTCATTTTGACAATTCTATACTAGTTGTGGCTAACTGTTTAAACTGTTAAGCATGTCAAATGGTTCCAGTAACAAAAATCTGATATGGAATGTATGTATTATTCTGAATTGCTTTATATTTCGTAATCGCGATGTTCCTTGGTTGAAGTTTTTGTTTGTCCCTTTGTTGTTTCGTGATGTACTTAACGAACTTGTGGAGAAGACCCCGTCCTCTGCATCAACGACTGTGGTTTTTTTGGTAGTGCAGCTACGATGAATATGTGTTCCAAGTGTCAAAAGGACATGATACTACTGAAGCAGGAACATGCAAAGCTTGCAGCTGCATCCAGCCAAGACGTCGTACGCAGAAGCTCAAGTAGCGATAAATCAGAACTTGCTCTTGCAGGTGCCGCGGTTGCATCTGCAGATTTAGCCTCTCAGATTTCACAAGTGAAGTCAAAAGAGGGTCTGAAAAAGTGCACAGCTTGTCGTAAGCGTGTGGGCTTAACGGGGTTCAGTTGCAAATGTAGTATTTGTTTTTTTAAAGTAAAAGTCTTATCACTTCAATCAAAATTTAAATTTTCAGCCTTTTATTTTTACAATATCAAAATTATTTTAAACCACAGAGAGCAATTTATTCTTTTTGGTTGGTTCTACATAAGTAAACCAGTTTTCTTCGACAATTCATTGTTCATATTACTGTGATTTCTCGAGTAAAAATTGGATCTTTAAAGCTAAAGTTAAAGAAAACAAGAATTTAGAGGGACCTCACTTTCCACATTTATCATCTTACAATTGGAAAAAGTAACAAACACAACTACAAAGATCAAACATCTTTTGTTTAGAACTGAAAATTGATTGAGACAGTGAGCTATCCAAGAGACAACATCCTTCTCCACTATTTCCTCTAACGCATCATATGCCTCGTCAATACTTCACCCTCACAGTACATTGATAGGAATGCATTTCCGACATAGCACATGATATGATATCCTACATTAACAAGTCAGCCGTATAATTTTCTTTCCAAATTCGAATGCAGCAATATCAAGTAAGAAAATACTGTATGTCTGAACAAGCAGTATAACAAGCATATTTTTTACAAACTCTAAACATGAGTAGAAAATGTCCATTTTACTTTGTCTTGATGAATGTTTGATCCTTTTAGAAGACCGTGATCTGAAATTCACTCCACAGCAAACTGTTTTCTGTTAATCTTTCGAGTATTGAATATTGTCGACCTCAGCTTCAACGTACTTCCACTTCACATGTATTACCAC
>NW_025869059.1:0-1254 GCF_002878395.1 Capsicum annuum
TCAGCCTTTGTAAAAGCAAGTATCACCCTTAAATTCACCTTAGTTCTGTATGTTGCAAAAATTTTGAATTTGTTAGCGGATGATTGTGAGGTATACTTGTTAAGTATCCCGCATCGAAAGAGGAAAGGGTCCTTGGTCCCCTTATAAGGCTTGGGCAATCCTCCTCCTCATGAGTTAGCTTTTGAGGTTGAGTTAGGTCCAAGGTCCATTTCTTTATCATGGTATCAGAGTGGAAAGGGTCCTTGGTCTCCTTATAAGGCTTGGGCAATCCTCCTCTTCATAAGCTAGCTTTTGAGGTTGAGTTAGGCCCAAAGTCCATTTCTTGACAATACTTAGATAAAGTTGTAGGTGCTGTATAAAAGGCGCAAGATGAAGGGATTATAGAAATAAAAGGGATAAATGACCACCAAATAGTAGAAACAAAAACGAAACAATGATAGGCCCAAAGTCCATTTCTTGACAATATTTGGATACATTTGTAGGTGCTGTATAAAAGGCGCAAGATGAAGGGATTATAGAAATAAAAGGGATAAACGACCACCAAATAGTAGAAACAAAAACGAAACAATGATTTGTCTGGTTCTAAAATTATAAAGCTGCATGAGAAAGGCAACAAGAAATCACAGTGAAAGACCGTCTGACATATATTACATACAGATAAAGAGGGCATGTATCCCAGTTGATCAATCAAAACACACTTAGCAATCAGTAATCCTGTTACAATATAAGAAGGATAGGCATTTCGCCAAGCTGAATGTGCTTTTGCAGCAGTTGTCAAAGTAATTGTAAAATTCAGAAACATCCTCACCATCTTGAGATCTACGTACACATCCTAATCATCAGCCAACAATAACAACAAATCTAGTGTAGTGCCACATGGAGAAATTATGGATACCATGTCCTTGTTACGAGCTAATCATGTGCTTGACTCACAGGTGCTTTAGATTTCCCCACTTATCCTGTATTGAAGATATTGTTTGCACATTAGTTGCATGTACATAGTCAAAAACAGATGGTAGGATTTTGTTTCTACTTACTCCGATACTGATGTCAATACGGTCGCATCCTTCAATATTGCTGACTTCTTCCTTAATTTTCACAGCTGAAGCCTCCAGTGATTTATTCATGCAGTTAAGCAACTTAATCTGTTGCAGTGTTGGAATATCTACAAAGCTAAAGGGGATCGCGTTGAGCTTGTCACACCCTCTTATAACAAGTGTTTCAAGCTGGGGAAAAGAATCCTCTGAGGCATCC
>NW_025869060.1:0-2704 GCF_002878395.1 Capsicum annuum
TTTCATACATGAAACATATTGTACGCCATTTTTTCTCTAGGATTCATTCAACAATTGTGGATCTAGATTCGATTATCATTTTCTCCATTGGATATTAAAGAAGAATAATTGTGACTTTTGTAAGTAAATTTTCAATTAATTTATGAATAACACAATTACTTCTTCTCTTTTTGTGATGGAGATGTATGGCTAAGATCCTATAACTAGCATTATAGGAGCCTTGTTATGAATAGTTGATTGGGGGTTGTGAATCTAGTAGATTCCCATGATTAATTGATATTTCATAAAACCTTCTTTACTTTAATGACTTCTCTTGTTGTAAACTTGGAAAATGAGCACAAGAACAACACTTGTTCGAATAGAAATGTATTTGTTGGGAAAAGAAAGGATTTACATAAACTAAAGGCTTTAACCTTTGGATAGAGGGTAGTTGCCTTAACCGGATCAACACATATGAGAATATAGTTTACTAAATAATACTTTCCTTAAGTTTGAAAGAGTTAAGGGATAAGCTACTCATTTAGGTTGAGAAAGTAATGGGTAAATCATAGAAGGTAATTACTCTTGCAATTAGAATTGTTCATTGGGGATTCAAAATAGTTCACAACCCCAGCTGCTTAAGTATCTTGGCAACCATAACTCTAGTTTGACTACTCATACTAAATTACTATTTGCAATACAATCGACATTTGGATTACTTTTTATGACAAACATTTGAATCCAGTTGATCAATCAAAACCCCCCACTTTATTCGAGAACCCTTGATCAATAGTCTAATAATAACCACAATCCTTATGAGCACAGTATTCCCTATGGGATTCCACACCCAACCCAGTTGGGTTCTATATTTGGAAATAACCGCTTACAATTTATAACAAAAATTATAATTTGGGCGTATCAAATTTTGGTGCCATTTCCAGGGAATATGATTGTCAATTAAGTTTGTGATTGTTAATTGACCTTTGGTCAAAGTTTCCCAAATTTTACTTTTTGTCTATTGTTTTTGTTTTTGCAAGTTGATTATTTTGTATTCCAAGTACACGGAGATCAAGTGAACCTTTATTACCTATTCATCCGGAACCTCAACTTATTGGCAGAATGGATGGTCAATAGGACCCAGAGAGGGTAGCTATTCAGCAGGAAGAAGCTAGACTAGTTGCCTTAGTAACTGCACAATTGAATCAGCAGAATATGGATAATGTAGGCTGAGCACTAAACCCAGATGATGATGATCTAGGTAATTATGATTTATTAAATACGGTCAATATGAGGTGTGCAAACATTGTGCTTGCACCGAAAAATAGGAATGTCAATAGAAATTGCCCTACTAGGGTAAGACCAGAGCACCAGGCCATCCAATTTAATCTTGTGGATGATGATGATGACTTAGATGGAGCTGGTGAAATAAGGGCTATTATTCCTCCACCCTTAACATTCGAAGCTAAGTTTAATATCATAAGTACTATGATTGAGTTGTTGCATCTCAAAGAGCTGTTAGGTGGACTTATGGGGGATGACCCAACTATGTATTTGGTCAACTTTATCTCAACATGCAAATCATTTGACAACCTAGGAGTTGGGTAAAATGCTATTCGGTTGCGGATGTTCCTATTATCTCTGTCTAGGGAGGAAACTTTATGGTTGAATTGGCTAACTCTCGACTCTATTACCAATTAGAGTCAACTGATAGATGCTTTATTAGAAAGGTTCTTTTCATCATCCAAGAGGGCACAGTTGACAGATGAAATTAATAACTTCAGACAACTTCCAACCAAAGATCTCCATAAAACTTGGGAGAATTCCATAAGAAACTTATGCAGTGTCCAAATCATCAGATGACCAATGTCCTCTTGATGGATATCTTATATTGGGCCTTAAACTCTGTGACAAAGCTAGTAGTGGATAATCTTATGGGAGGGTCATTCATAGACCTCACTTTTCCTAAAGCAGCTGAGATACTTGATCATATGAAAAACAAAAGTAGAGTTTGGCATAATAGGGATTCTGAGGTAGCAAGCTCTAGTGTATCTATTAGCATAACTACAAAGAAGAGGCGAAGGTAAGAAGAACATGACCAGGACATGGCTCACATAAAGACACAGATGGATCTTCTTAGTATGCATTTATTATCAGGTAAGACAAAGAAAGTTAAAGCTGTAGCATAATAGGGATGAGCTGACTCTGATTCTGAGAAGTAATCCAACTACTTAAACAATCAGGGGGATTTTTGAGGTGATGTCCAAAGAAATCAAGGTTTGAACTATTATAAAAATATGGCGATAAGGACTGCGACCAAAGTAATTGGAAGAAACAAAATGACAGGTGTGGGTTCTATGTTCTTCCTAGAAACCGTGAGGCTGCTGCAACTAGTTTGGGGAAGATATCCATGGAGGATATGATGGCTAAGTTATTGAAGGGAGTATATGAATCCAATCCTGGGGTGGCTAATATGAAAAGTGATTTGTCCGCGATATATCAATTGGATGATTCACACTCTACTTCGATAAAATAGTTGGAGCAACAAATAAACCAATTGTTTGCCGCATTCAATCAGAGGAAGAGTGGTACTTTACTATGTGACATAGTTCAAAATCCTAGGAAGGATGGTTCGTGTATGGAAGTTACCACTAGGAGTGGTTAGGTATTGGAAAGCCTTTTTGTGGGCAATCCTGTAGTTAATATTGTGGTAGATGATGTTGAGGAA
>NW_025869061.1:0-1164 GCF_002878395.1 Capsicum annuum
AGAAAACTACATCAAGCTAGGAGAAGAGAAAAGCAATAACAAAAATACCATATTTAGCACATTTTCATAGCTCAAACTTGTGACCCCTTGAAAACACATCAAAAAGATATACTTCCTCGGTTGTATTTTATACGGCATATTTTGATCGGGCACAAAGTTTAAGAAGGAATGACAATTGTCCTTTATTAAAAAATATATTACTACTATCATTAATTAAATGAGACTAATAAGGATAAAAGTAAAATTGTATCTTTAATAGTTACCAAATAAGGAAATATGACATTCTTTTTGGGACGGACAAAAAGAAAATGACGACATATAAAATGGGGAAGAGGAAGTATGTTAATACTAAAAGGGCAGCTTGATGTGGCGGTGGAAGTATGTTAATACTAAAAGGGCAGCTCCGTGTACTAAAACTTCTTGCTAGAAGGGACTGCGGAGAAGGGTTGGATGCAAGAATTTTATTGTGCGCAACATTATCTTGCATTTCTGACAGAGGCTGTTTCTATGACTTGAACTCGTGACTTCCTAATTACATGACAATAATTTTATTAGTTATTCTAAACCTCCCCTTCATATTTTTTTTTCGATTTGATAAAAATATTAAAGATACGCAAAATATAAAAGATACGCATATAATTCTTTTTACAAACCCACTTATATGGAGTAATAAAAACTTATAAGGTATCAAAAATGATATATGCATGGGATTTACCTTTTGGTTAAAGTTTTAACAGGTTAATTTCATGTATAATTGTAGACTTTTACTCATTAATGACAAAATTATTGAACTTTACCTCTTTAATAAAGTAGTAGATTTAATGGCATTAAAAATCATTAATGAGTTTTTATTATGTGATTATATATATTGAGTAAAAGAAGTGATAGACTTATCTCAAACTAAATCAATCAATTAGAAAAAAAAATTCTATTCCAATGGAGAAGTTCCTCCATGTTCACCTTTTGATTTCAATTATTTTCTCAATTTTGCTTGTAATTTTATGCAATGAACATTCTTTTTCATCCCTTAACACCACTTATATTATGGAATATGTCTATTGATCCAACGAAGCTTCCCGATCGTCCGATGCCATCCTATACACTCACCATTTACAATCTCTATTTATTTGAAAAGTCAAAATTCAAGGACTATGACTCATTAGT
>NW_025869062.1:0-1503 GCF_002878395.1 Capsicum annuum
TAGGATCAAATACCAAACTTTGGATGAATCAAAGGCTCTTAGCTCAACTTTGTTCTAAGTTATTCTTATGAATATTTTTCACCTCAAAATTACTTCACACACTAGGATGAGAATCATGAAACATATATTCAAAAGAAATTCATATGATTAGAGCTATCACACATAGGAACAATGCTTCAAAGTCCAGCTCAAAAATATGGGGTATTACATTATCTCCCCCTTGGAATCATTCATCCTTAAATGAAACTGGTTAGACTGAGAATACTCAACTAAGAAAATTAAGAACACATACTGAACATGAATGACTGGTAATATGATAACATAACTGAGTCTGAGCATGATACATGAACTGAACTGATTTCGTGAATACATGCAAGGGCATGAGAATGGTTATAAGGCTGAGATAGAAACGAGAGTGTCAACTTATGACTAACTATTACTTCAAGCTTCATCAGGTTTTGTGAATAAAAGTTGAAAGGTTGAGGACATAAAAAATTGGGGTATTACAACATCTCCCCCTTGGCATCATTCAGCCCCCAAATGATACTGACTTGGCTGAAATACAATGGAAAGACTGAGATGATCCACGAGATACTTTGAATTGAATTATGACTAAATATCTGAATCTAAAACATGATGCATGAACTAAACTGAGTTCTCAATTCACATGCATGAGAAGAAATTCCCTTCAAAAAAATTTTATACAGGGCAAAGTTCATAATTCAATATTATAACATGAAATTCAATTGGATATGTCATGGGAATCAAAACTTGAAACAAGAGATAACCTAACTCTTAATGGAATAATGCTTGTACATAAATTGAGTCAAATTACTAAGGAGAAACATGATTTAAATGCATAATAATGGAAAAACATATACTTTAAATTAAGAATGGTTTTTAGGCTCCATGGATGAAAAGAGACCCATGGATGAACTCCCGTATACCTTAATTCATAGTATTCTTGAAGAAATCTTGAATTTTAAGCTTGAATCCTTGTGTTCTTGAGATGAAAAGATTGAATTTATTCATAGGGGGAAAACAAAGGGGTTTTGTCAGAGTTGATTTGAAGAATATGGGCAAATAATGCCCTTTTGGAGGCAATAAATCATCCTTTGGACGTTTGGGGTTGAGGGGAAAGGACCAAAGTGTCCCTTGACCCTTGAAGAGCTGAAATAGAGGGGGAGTAGGCTCCATGTCACATCATATATCTCATTGAGAGGGCAATGCATTGCATCACTTATCGTGTTGAGATACCGGTGCGCCACGTCCAAATCATGGACCCTTACTGTCCCTCACAAAAAATGCCATAACTTTTCTCTTGGGTGTCAGATTAAGGTGAAATCGATATCATTGGAAAGTTGACTCAGTTATCTACAATATGGAAAGTATTAAACTGCAAAATTTTACGTATACCAAAATTTATACTTATTCAAATTAGACCCTTGTAGGATCAAATACCAAACTTTGGATGAATCAAAGGCTCTTAGCTCAACTTTGTTC
>NW_025869063.1:0-2526 GCF_002878395.1 Capsicum annuum
AATTAGTAGTGTGGGGAGGTATTCTGTAACCTGCAGCTTCACAGGGAAGTGCCAAGATCTCAGTTGGCATCTTACAGGAGTCTATGCTCCAAGTGAAAAAGTGAAGAGGGAAGAAACTTGGTGGGAAATCGGAGCAGCCAGAGGTCTAGTTACGGGACCGTGGATCCTTTGTGGCGACTTCAATACTGTTAGACATCCATCGAAAAAGAAAAACTGCAACAGAATAAACAAAGGCATGACAAATTTTTCAGATTTCATCGAGGATATGGAGCTGGTGGACATATAATTATCAGGGGGAAGTAAAGGGGACAGACACATAACAGCTTCCAGACTGGACAAAATACTTTTCTCTAAAGAATGGGCATCAAATTTCAGAAATATAAGGTAGAATCTGCTGCCTAGAGTAACCTCTGATCACTCGCCTCTAATGTTACAATGTGGTGATTCGGAGACCACTAAATCCTATTTCAAGTTTGAGAATTAGTGGTTGGAGACGGATGGCTTCAAAGAGAGAGTAAAGGGGTGGTGGGATTCCTTTAATTCCACCGGAAAACCAGATTATATCTTGGTTACAAAACTTAGAGCATTGAAAGGGAAATTGAAAGAGTGGAGCAAAACTGTCTCGGGAAACTTGAGAGCCCAAAAGCAAGAGATGTTGAGACAACTAGCTGAACTAGTGGAGACGCAGGAACATAGAGCTTTAGAGGCAGAAGAAATAACCTCTAAACTAACTCTGAATGTGAAATTTGAAGACATAGCCAACAGGGAAGAAATCGCATGGAGGCAAAGGTCCAGGGCGGTATGGTTAAAGCAAGAGGATAGGAACACTGGCTTTTTCCATAGAACTGCCAATGCACACAGGAGTACAAACACAATTGATAAGTTAAAAGTAAGAGGTATGATCCTTACAAAAGCAGAGCAGAAGAGGTTCATGAGGAGATAATAAGTTACTATGAGAAGTTGTATTCTGAACCAGAAGACTGGAGACCACATCTTAACATGAGGAACTGTCCAATGATCGGAGAAGAGGAAAATAGCTTACTGATGGCACCATTTTGGCAACAAGAAATTCTGGAGAGTATAAAAGCATGTGCAGGTGACAAAGCACCAGGACCTGACGGTTTTTCCATGGCTTTCTTTAGCCAATGTTGGGAAACCATCAACATTGACCTAGTTGCAGCAGTACAGATTTTTCACAAGGAAGAAATCTTTGAGAAGAGCATCAATGCCATATTTGTAGCTCTAATACCAAAGAAAGTAGGGGCTATGGAGTTGAAAGATTTCGGACCTATAAGCTTGGTAGGAGGGATGTACAAGATCATAGCCAAGCTCATGGAAGAAAGACTGAAGAAAGTTATACATAGTCTTGTGGACAGACAACAAATGACATTCATTAAAGGAAGACAAATCATGGACGCAGTGTTGATAGAAAATGAGCGTGTCGAGTCCAGACAAAGAAGCAAAAAATCGGGGATTCTATGTAAGCTAGACATACAAAAGGCCTACAACCACTTGAATTGAAACTTTTTGATCCTTATGATGTAGAGAATGAGATTTGGAGCTAATTGGATCAACTGGGTGAATTATTGCATTAGCACAGTCAAATTTTCTATACTAATCAATAGAACTCCCAGTGGTTTTTTTCCTTCACAAAGGGGCTTGAGACAGGGAGACCCCCTGTCTCCCTTCCTTTTCATGCTAGCAATGGAAGGACTTAGCAACATGATTCATATCGCTAAGGAAAGAGCTTGGATCAGAGGTTTTCAGGTTGGCTCTTGGGAAACAAACAATGTGGAAATAACTCATCTGCAATATGCAGATGACACTCTAGTCTTTTGTGAAGTAGAGAAGGACCAGATGTTATTCCTAAGGGTGATTTTCATCATATTTGAAGTTGTTTCTGATTTACACATCAATTGGGGAAAGAGCTTCATTTATCCTATAAATGAAGTGGCAGATGTGGACAATTTGGCAGCAATCTTGGGTGGCAGAGTAGGTGAGCTACCAACCATATATTTAGGCATGCCTTTGGGAGCCAAAAGCAAGGCTAAAGGGATCTGGAATGGGGTAATTGAAAAGTGTGAGAAGAAGCTTACCCACTGGAATAGCCAACACCTTTTTTTAGGAGGTAGATTGACTATGATTACTATTGTGCTTAATGCACTTCCAACATATATGATGTCTATTTTGCCAGCACCAATCAATGTGATAAAGAGGATAGATGTCCTGAGAAGAAACTTTCTCTGGCAGGAGAATGGAATGAAGACAAGAAAAAATTTCACTTGGTCAAATGAGAGGTGGTAACAAAAAGTAAGAAAGGAAGAGGAATGGGGATCGGTGATATGAAAATGCAAAATAGGAGCCTAATGATGAAATGGCTTTGGAAATTTGTTACAAGGGAAAATATTTTGTGGAAAGAGGTAATCGGGGAAAAATATGAAATGGAGGATAGGTGGATAACAAAGGTGGTGGTTACGCCATACGGATGCAGCATTTGGAGATCCATTAGGAATCTTTGGCTACTAG
>NW_025869064.1:0-2338 GCF_002878395.1 Capsicum annuum
AAATAAACATCATTTATGATGTCATCATCTATTCCTTCCAACTTAATAAATCTAGCACTGTCACAATCCAAACCGAGGCTCTGGCCGTGATGGGTATCCTGAACCAAGAAGGCTCGAGAGACCCCTCAGTATGAAATCATAAGCATAATCCATGCATAAATCAAAGTGCGGAAGATATAATGAAATACAATGGAAACCTATAATACAACCGTGTCAAATAAATATGACAATACAATACTTCAAATACCATCTACGAAGCCTCTACTGAATACTAGCGATCTAAACCGGGACAAGGCCCCCGACTGGACTATAAACTGATATAGATATACATACGAATAACATGTCTTCCGGAAGATGGACGGCTCACCAACTTTGTCATTACCCAAGATGAACAACTGATATGATGGACTACGGGACTGAACCTCAGAACCTGAAATATAGAGGGTCAATACACAAGGTACTGGTACGTATAACAATCCAAAAATAAAATATATTTTTATACAACATAGGTGAGGGCATTTCATAAAAAATATGTCAGTGTAAAACATTTGAAAAATACATGGGAATAATCAATAAGCTTAAAAACATTTCTGAAAATTCCCAACTCAACTCTTTGTGTTACCCCTGAGCTAGACAGTAACCACTACAAGTCTACAATCCCACTGGCTATATGGGATCCGCCCTTGACTCGGTGGCCACGCCCCCAATCCAAATTTGCCGCAAGGATTGGAGTATCGGTAAGGGGGGCACGCCAGACCACAAAGCATGGTGCCATAATCCCCAATCAAATTTCAAGTAAGAATCATGATAAATTAATTTCTATTCAAGCAAACTCCTCCTACTTCGATTTGAATGGACATCTACCAATATCTTATGCATTCATGTATTGCCTATGACTAAGGTTTAAGCTCTCTATATAACTCATGTCATGTTTCGACCTCCAAACAAGAAGCAATAATGTCCCTCAGTGATCTAATATTCCAAGTATCCAAGCCATATATTATGTTGCTCATGATCCAAATCTACGTTTCACAACATGTTTGGTCCTAAGAAAATATGTTTCTATATGTCACTGAATCATTTTATGTCGGAATTAACCAAAGTGATAAAGATAACTCATGGAAAATTTCAGTTCTTTAAATGAGGATCAATCACGTCAAGTGGCAATCCTTGTCTTAGTTGTTAACTACATAAATTTCGGATTTATGTCATATAGCTCATGATATGTGTACCCATGTTTCTTATTGTGGCCTGTCCTATGAAACCACGTTGTGTTGTGTTTATGCCCGAATGACTCTCTATTTATGATCTAGACATCTGATGTATGAAGTAATTTATGTCTATTGCATCACATCTTCAACGCATATCCCACCTTGAGTAGTGCTATAAGTATAAATTATAATTGAGTAGTGTTACTTCCATTCATGATTCTTATGCTCGGGTCCCTTAATGACCCTCCGTATGTTAGTATGATGGTGGTTGTGGAAGCGTAGTAGTGAGTTAGGTGGGGGAGTAGATGTTTTTTAAGATGGAAATTTTGATGTTATATCCTGAGCTAAGGTTATATGAGAAGGGGGAAGAAGGAGATGAACTTTTGTTACGAGAGATAGTTAAGAAGGAGTTATATGGAGAAAATCTTAGTGATAATGATTGAATTAGCTGGTCTTAGTAGGGAGATCAATGAAGTGGGTGTAGTGATGATAGGCTTGAATATTGTAATTGATGAAAATACAAACTAATGGGTTATGTGGTTGGTGCAACTTGACATAAAACTCGAGTAAGTTTGATGATGGTGATAAGGTGAAGTAATTTTCTTAAATGGGATATAGAGTACAGGGTCCCGTAGCTAAAGCTAGCACCTCTTTCCTCCGAGTTAGGCTTCAACATAAAAGTACTATGCAGTGGGACTCAAACTCTTGTGTTTAGATGTTTTATGGGAGAATTATAAGTGGAAATTATGAAGTATGTTGTTTATTTATTATTTGGTGCATAGTCGAGTCGTGTCTCTAAGTGAGGTTCATTCATTTTAAATTGTACGGTGAAGAATGCTTCTATCCCTATCTTCCGCAAAATCTTATTTCATGATTAGTACCGATGAAAATCAAGCCTATGATCACCAAATAAACTCATACCATATGTTGCGATGATCATGATACCTAGAATTCATGTACAAGGTCATCTCTATGTCAATTTTCATCATCTCACGCTTCGTTCTTGCACGATTCACTTGGTGGCATCATGAATGGGCTTCTTGAGGTCTACGTATGTTTCCTTCTGAGGAAATTCTTAGAGTAAGGTTACGTCCTTTATTCCATATTTTTGGAGCTTCAACAAATTC
>NW_025869065.1:0-1450 GCF_002878395.1 Capsicum annuum
AAAGTCACAAAACACAACTAAAATGGATCACCTACTACAGAAAAATCATCCATGAATACTTCTAGAGTGTCCTCCACCTTGTCATAGAAAATAGACATCATGCACCTTTGGAATGTGGTTGGTATATTACATAAACCAAATGGCATTCGGATGAATGCAAATGCTCTATATGGGCATGTAAATGTTTTTTTCTCCTGATCTTCTGGGGAAATCGAAATCTGGTAGCCCATGCATACTCTCAGCCAATTCACTGGCCTAAGCAGAATCAACTCGTTCTTCTCATTACCAACCATAGTCATACCCCCTTTCTTAGGCACGCACTGTAAAAGACTCACATATTTGCTATCAGATATTGGGTACACAACCTCTATTTTGAGCCACTTAATAATCTTATTTTTAACAATTTCTTGGATAGGCGGGTTTAATCTGAGCTTATTCTCAATAGTCAGCTTTTATTCTTATTCTAGCTAGATTTTGTGAGTGCAGATGCCTAGTGGAACACCAATAATTTCCACAATCATCCATCCGATATCCCTCTTGTATCTCTTAATCACAAAAGTAAGAGCCTCAACCTATTGATCTACCAAGTTTGCTGCAATAACAATTGGTAAAATATTTCCACTGCCTAGAAACACATAGCGAAAATAGCCTGGCAACTCCTTTAGTATTGACATCGGTGGCTTTTTAATAGAAGGTTTGATCGGTGGTGTAGGACAATTTTTAAGGTCCAAATCTAGTTTCTTGGGGGCATAAATGTACGACCCCATTCCTGTCTGTGCACACACGGTTTCATCATATTCTTCAATCCCATTACTATCAAAATTCATCAATACTACAGTTAATGTTTCCACACCAAATCTCTATTCAATCGGTACCGCTCGCTCTTTTCATAATACATATCAACGATTTAAAAGACACTCATCTCTTTTCATTGCTTCATCAACTGACAAACATCAAAACTGACCACTTCATCATTGTGCTTAAATTTCAGCTCATTTTTCTGCAAATAAATCAATACACTCCCAGTAGCTAAGAATGCTCTACCCAGGATTATGGGTACCTCAAAATCTACCTCTCAATATAAGATTACAAAATTCATTGGGAAGATGAAACTGACTACTTTCACAAGCATATCATAAAGATTACCAACTGGCCTCTTCAAAAACCTATCTGCCATCAAAAATTACATGTTGGTGGGTGTAGAATCTGTCAACCCTAGTATTTTAAACACCTCCAATTGCATTAAATTAATACTTTCCCATAGATCACGAAGGGCCATTGCAAAATTAAGTGATCCAATAGTACATAGGACAGTGAATGCTCTAGGATCAACTTTCTTTTGCACCAAAGATCTTCTAGAAATAGGAATACAATGGTGAAGAGTGTCCACCATCTCGTACCTCATAGTCCACTTCTTAATCAAAAGATCCTTCATGAACTTAGCATAACC
>NW_025869066.1:0-1115 GCF_002878395.1 Capsicum annuum
TCTTTTAATGAAGGGAAAAAAGTTTTAATCACTGTTGTAAGGGTCTTTACATTTTTAATATATTATTATATTATATATAGATTATATAGATATAGATTATATATATATATAGAGAGAGAGAGATTATATAGATATATAGATGTACAGATATATAGATATATACATGATATAGATATATACATGAAATAGATATATATATTATACAGATACAAATTTCATATATATATATATATATATATATATATATATATATATATATAAAAATTATAGATCATAAACTATAGGTATAGATTTTGTGGTGCCAGAATATGTATGCTTATAATTAATATTTTGATGATAGATAATGATATAGGAGAGCCATATTCAAATACACAATAAGGACAGTATAAGTGGAACAAATTGATAAAGTAAGTTGGGCAATTGAGCTAAAAGTGACAAAAGAGTTTCAAAATGAGGTGTAGGGTGACTCAAACTTTAATAATTGAGTGTAGGTGACAATTAATTTATTATGGATTAAAAAAGTTGGAAAAGTTTGAGAATAACCCATAAGTTTTTAAATTTACACTTTGATTCAAATGTTAATATAACAGGAAATAGGGGGGGGGGGGAGACGTGTTTCTCTGTTGTTTTCTCTCTCTTTACAATTTTTGTAGTTTATTATTACTGTTGCTTTATTCATCATCTTTTGCTTTATTATCATCATCTTATTCTTTATTATCATCATCATCTTCTTCTTGTTGACCATTGTTGTTGTTTTTACCCTTACTGCTACTACTTGACCAATTTTTTAGGTCAAATTTTATTTCGTACATCACTTTTACATTACTTCATAGGTGACTTTGGTAAGTAAATTATGATTTTTTGTTAAATTTGTCATCTGGGTACACTACTACTGCTATATTTTCAATAATGAATAGAACCTGAACATTAATCCAACATAAGAGCCATCTGTTTAAATAGATCACTCATCTGTTGAGACAGATGAGTCATCTATTGGAATGGAAGACTCATATGTTGGATTCATGTTTATGGTCCTATAGTTCCCATAACATGAATCAAACAAATGGGTCATCTGTCGCAACAGATAAGTTATTTGTTGCAACAGATGGGTTATT
>NW_025869067.1:0-2085 GCF_002878395.1 Capsicum annuum
ACCAATACATATAATCCTCTATCACACATATACATATGGAAAAGAATAAAGGCAAACAGTATTCATACCTTAGAATTCACCTCTTGATTATGCAATCCTGTTTGCACAAATAATAGGAGTCGTTCGAAGCTCTCGAGATGACAAATGCAGTTATCGGATTACTTTGGAATTTCTACGATTGAATCAATAGTAATTTAAAGGTCAAATTTGGCTAGGGTTTGTTATTTCTCAATGATTGATGATGAAAATGAGTTTTTGAACTCATATACATGTATATATACACATATTCCCGTCCATAATATAATAGGAAATGACCAAAATGCGTTTAAAATTTAAATAATGTCAAATTTGTCCTTTGGTGGACTGTTTTGATAAGCCAAAGTAGATCGACCATAACTCTTTGCTCTGATATCGGATTTGGGTGAAATTGGTATCGTTGGAAGATAATTCAAAGGGATTTCATTTCATATAAAGTAGACCACCCAGTTCGTCCTGTACAAGGAGTTATGGTCATTTGAAGTTGACCCTAAAAATCTGTTTTGATAGGCCGAAGTAAAATGAGTATGATGAAACCAACATGCATTGGAAAGAAGACTCAAAGATATTTCTTTTCATAGGTTGTATATCTCCCATTTAATTATATTAAGGTAGTTATGATCGTTCGAACTTGACCCAAAAATTCAGCTGGCCTCAGTAGTTTGTGTGTAGGAAATTTTCCTGCACATTTACTATTCCAAAATATCCCGGCCACCGTTTTATAGTTTTGAATGTGCTCGATTATATCTGAAACCTATCCGTTTTTTGAAATCTTTATATCGTTGGAAATCTTATTCAATAACCTTCGTATGGAACCATCGACGGACAAATTCCAGTATAAATAAAAAAAAATTAATTCCATATAAATAAGACCAATACACGTACTTGAATACGCCAATACACGTACTTGAATACGGGGTATTACAACAAGTTCGTTAAGTACATCACGAAACAACAAAGGGACAAACAAAAACTTCAACCAAGGAACATCGCGTTTATGAAATATAAAGCAATTCAGAATAATACATACATTCAATATCTCGTACTTGCTAGATTTTTGTCTAATTGAATAGTTCTCCACATTGTTTCAGTAGTGAGCTACATTGTGTGAGGTGTTCCATCATAAAGTATTTGATAAACTGATTTTTATTGATGTTCTTCTATTTCAATTGTCGGGGGTCTATCGGGAACAACCTCTCTACTTCTTCGGGGGTAGCGGTATGGACTGTGTACATTTTACCCTCCCCAGATACACTGGGCTTCTTCTTGTTGTTGTTCTATTTCAATTGGTCTGCTTCTAAACATCTTGGATTACCACTCTCATACCACAACATTCTTCCATTGCTGTTACCATTTTAACTATCTTATCGTACGACTTGAAGCTTGTGTTGCCATGCAAACCTTTTTTCTTCTAAGAGTGTTTAGCATGCTGGACTATGTAAGGAGTGATTGTCCTGACCAATGCATTGAGCATCCTATGAATTCTATCGATGGAAAACTTTAGATTTCTTCATTCTTATCTGCATGAATGCTGGTTTGCATCTGATGAGCTTAGGTTTTGGAGAAGATTGTTTCAACAGAATAATATATATGCCCCAACGTCTTATTAGCTGACAAGTAGAAATTTAGAATTTTCTCGTTGGAGTCACACGTGAAGTAGTTTTCTTTCCTCTTAGCAATAGAAAAGAAGAACCAGTAAGTACTTCGCACCTATGATTTTCCCTATATCAATAACACTACTTTCTTGAAGTAGATAACCTGGACGCGAAGAGGTATACATCTCTCTACCAAATATTCATTTTGATCAATAGGCAGTATGGAATATGGACAAGCTTAAATGTCGAGTGAAAGAAGTTATGTCATCAAATAGTTGCTCCAATCTTTCCTTTTGAACCAAGCACATTTAGATACAAAATCTTCGACTCATCTTATAATTTATTATATGAAAAGTTTTACTTGATGGTAATATATGCTTGGAGAATATTCTTCTAATCTGATGATGGACGGTTATTTTTCCGTTGCAGGTGAATTTGATAGCTAAACTAAGCC
>NW_025869068.1:0-1112 GCF_002878395.1 Capsicum annuum
AGTAACAACCAATACATATAATCCTCTATCACACATATACATATGGAAAAGAACAAAGGTAAACAATATTCATACCTTAGAATTCACCTCTTGATTATGCAATCCTGTTTGCACAAATAATAGGTGTCGTTCAAAGCCCTCGAGATGACAAACACAGTTATCGGATTACTTTGGAATTTCTACGGTTGAATCAAAAGTAATTTAAAGGTCAAATTTGGCTAGGGTTTGTTCTTCCTCAATGATTGATGATGAAAATGAGTTTTTGAACTCATATACATGTATATATACACATAATACCGTCCATAATATAATAGGAAATGACCAAAATGCCTTTAAAATTTAAATAATGTCAAATCTGTCCTTTGGTGGACTGCTTTGACAAGCTAAAGTAGATCGACCATAACTATTTTCTTCGATATCGTATTTGGGTAAAATTGGTATCGTTGGAAGGATAATTCAAAGGGATTTCATTTCATATAAAGTAGGCCACCCAATTCATCCTGTACAAGGAGTTATGGTCGTTTGAAGTTGACCCTAAAAATTTGTTTTGATAGGCTGAAGTAAAATGAGTATAACTCCTTACTCAGACGTTGGATTTGGATGAAACCAATTTCATTGGAAATAAGACTCAAATATATTTATTTTCGTAATTTGCAGCTCTCCCAGTTCATTATATTAAGGGAGTTATGATCATTCAAAGTTGACCCAAAAATTCGGCTGGCCTCAGTAGTTTGTGTGCAGGAAATTTTCCTGCACATTTACTATTCCCAAATATCTCGGCCACCATTTTATAGTTTTGAACGTGCTCGATTATTTCCAAAACCTATCCGTTTTTGGAAATCTTTATATCGTTGGAAATCTTATTCAATAACCTTCGCATGAAATCATTGACGGGCAAATTCCGGTAAAAATAAAATAAAAAAATTAATTCCATATAAATAAGACCAATACACGTACTTGAATACACTAATACACGTACTTAAATACGGGGTGTTACATACTATGAGTCAGATGGGTACATGGATTGCAGATGAGGAATGATGATTCAATTTAATCACATAACCCTTATCTGGTATTGAAAGAAAATCAATGCACCTAAGGTAGACATGACT
>NW_025869069.1:0-1573 GCF_002878395.1 Capsicum annuum
TCATCTTTAGTTTTTGAGGTGAAAGAGAAGCAAGACAGGGATCCTAGCCTTGTCAAGCTAAAAGAGTCAGTTCAGAGTCAAGAAGTAGAGGTTTTCTCCCAAGGGGGAGATGGTGTTCTTCGTTGTCAGGGTCGCTTGTGTGTTCTCGGTGTAGATGACTTAAGGCAGTAAATTCTTGCATAAGTGCACGGTGCACGATACTCTATTCATCCAGGGGCCATTATAATGTACCACGACTTATGGGAGATCTATTGGTGGAGTGGGATGAAGAGGCACGTTGCAGAGTTTGTGGCTAAGTGCTCTACATGTCAGAAGGTTAAGATAGAGCATTAGAAACCTAGTGGTTCCATGAAAGAGTTCATTATTCCTACTTGGAAGTGAGAAGAAGTGAACATAGACTTCGTGACGGGTTTGCCTAGAACATGTCATCAGCATGATTCAGTTTGGGTCATTGTAGATAAAATGGCCAAGTCAGCTCATTTTCTTCTAGTTCATACCTCTTACTCAGCCGAGGATTATGCCAAACTCTATATTAGGGAGTTGGTCAGATTACACGGTGTTCTACTATCTATCATCTCAGACAGAGCTACCCAGTTCACCTCTCACTTCTGGAAAGCGTTCCAAAAGGGTCTTGGTACCTAAGTTCATCTCAGTACAGTATTTCATCCTTAGACAGATGGTCAAGTAGAAAGGACCATTTAGACTCTAGAAGATATGCTAAGGGTGTATACAATTGATTTCAAGGGAAGCTAGGATGACCACTTACCTTTGATTGAGTTTCTATACAACAACAGCTATCACTCCAATATTCAGATAGCTCCATTTGAAGCTCTCTATGGTAGGAGATGTAGGTCTCTGATCAGTTGGTTCGAAGTTAGTGAGACCACAATCATAGGGCCTAAATTAGTATTCGATGCCTTAGAGAAAGTATAGTTGATCAGAGAAAGACTCTGCACTGCTCAGAGCCGCCAGAAGTCTTATGCAGATGTTCGTAGAAAGGATCTCGAATTCAAGGTCGATGACTATGTCTATCTCAAGATCTATCCCATGTAGGGAGTGAAGAGATTCGGCAAGAAGGGAAAGCTCATTCCCCGATATGTCGTTCCCTTCAGGATTCTCAGTCGCTTCGGCAAGGTATCCTATGAGCTCAAATTGCCTTTAGATCTATCCTCAGTTCATCCAGTCTTCCATGTCTCTTTGATCAAGAAGTGCATAGGTGACCCAGCAGTTGTAGTCCCTATTCAGAGTGTTGACATTTAGAATACCCTCTCTTATGAAGAGATACCAGTTGAAATCCTCGACTATCAGACTCGTAGGCTGAGGAACAAAGAAGTCCCTCTAGTCAAGGTTCTTTGGTGGAATTAGTCTATAGAGGAGGCTACTTGGGAAGCAGAAGCAGACATGCGAACCAAGTACCCTCATCTTTTCTTTGCTAATTCAGGCTTAGCTCAAGGTAACTATTATCCTTAAGCTTATTCAGTTACATGTTCAAAATTTTAGTATAAAATTGGTATCAAGTGTCATTTCATAGCTTATCATCCATTCATGAGTCCATCTTATCAGTAGAGCATCA
>NW_025869070.1:0-3062 GCF_002878395.1 Capsicum annuum
TGGGTAATGAAATAGAAAAGCTAAAGACTAATGAAGTTAAACTGAAGTCTGAAGCTACAAATCAGCTAACTCAGCAGTGTGCAGAGCTATGTCGATCGGAAGACTTTAAAATTTCAGAGCTAGAAGGAGACGTTGGGATACTCCATAAAACCCATAACGTTTATCAACCTACTTCTGCAGGTACAAGGAAAGGAGTTAGGAAAAACACAAATATGAACCTAAACAGGCTATTTGATAAACCATTTATTCCAAATACACCAAAAGATCCTATGTTCATACCCCCATAAATTAACATATACCGAGATAGTTTAAACCAAGACAAAAAGACCTACAACTATACAGGCCGAACATAAATAGAAAATATTTACAAAATATAAACCTTCTTAAATACCAACCCCAGAGCTATAAAAATCCAAGAACCACATACGAATTACATAACCCAGAAGCTAACCGAATACAATAAGCTAATTGTTTTACCCAAAACCAAACCAGGTCTTGTTAAAACTTGTTACGAATATGGACTACTTAGTACCATATATACCCAAGACGGAAATGAAATATCCACTATACCAGAAATATATGAGTCATTTAATATTTTTAAAAGAATAACCAAAGGTAACCTATTTTTTATAAAATTTTACACAGCACCAACAGAGATACTGTATGATGAAGTTAAATCACCTATACAAGTTGTAAAAATAGGAATGACCCGAGATATGATTATACCAGAAGATATTACTTAACAACCAGAAATACCTAGAATTGAGATACCGAATTTTTATGCAAATAAGAGAATTATTAAACTATCCACGATTCTTCAAGAGCTAGCAAACACTTATCGCAACAGAAATCCCATATGGAGTTATTATTCAAGAGGTAATGTAATAGTATACTCAAATTCAAAGGAACTACGAGAAGAAGATATGGAGGACATTAGGCAATGGATCTTAACGTTACTCAATCCAGAGAAAAAACCTATCGCCAGTCATTAGAGAAAAATTTATTTTGAAAGAATTATTAACCAGATATTGCAAGTTAATTGGACATAAATATCCAGACCATCAATGTTCAAAATGTAATGGAGAAGATAATATTGTCCCAAAAGTTCAATTGGAACAGAAGAAGATAAAAGCGACAGCTGGAAGATACAAGATATGAAGCAATAATAGAGATACAGAGCAATAAAAAGAAGATAACTACAGATAAAGAAAGAAGAAAAAGAAAGTAATTCAAGTTATTAAAGAAGAAAAAGACATATGGAAGATAGCTAGATAGCTTTACGTAAATTATCATGTAAGTAGCCTTAGGCTTTTTGACTTTTCTTAGACTTTTTTGGCAAGTAGTGCCATTATTAGATTAGACATTAGCTTTAGGACTTTGCAGAAATATTTTTTTACTTTTGTAAAGTAGCTGATAGATGTAAAGAAAAATAGTGTACGCGTTTTCATTTCTAAGAATATAAATAAACAAGCACTAGCTCAGATGAAGGGAAGCCTTCATGCATTGAAGCACAAAATCTCTAGTCCAAAACAAATATTTTGCTTACTTATTAAAAAACAGGTATGTTTTAATGGAAAAATCTATGGAGGAACAAATCTTAGAATTACCAAACCTACCAAAACAGGTATATTCATTTACTATTATGAATAGCTAAATTCATAAATTCCTAACAATCATGATATGATAAAATAAGTTCATGTTAGTTTCTTTATAGTAGATTTATTCGAAAAATAGCATGTTAAGAAGTTTATTAGCAAAGTGGAAAAGGAGAAAAATTCCTAAGAACTATGCCATCCTAAAGGTGAAATCGGTGAGGCAAAAAAGCCGTGATAGGGGAGTAACCAGAGTAGAGGCATTGTTTAATGGAAAAGTAACCAGATTACCATGCTAATAGTGACTGAAGAATATGCTATTTAAGAATAATCTAGTATATAGCAATCTAAAGTGATCACATTTTGTTATGTGCATGATTGAAGGGAATCTTTTGAAAATAGCAATTTTATGAAAAATGGATAATTATTTATCTGACGAAATGGTAGATAAATTTAAAATACTCGTTTTATATGTACTTAAGGATATAGAAATAGTAGAGATAAGAAAAATTATGTTGGAAAAAATATTTGATAGATATTTTATGACTAGAATTAATTATATACCACACCTACCGAACTACTCTTATAAATACTTACATACCAAACCCACACACTAACTATGATAAATTATGTATATTTAGAATTTTGGAAAATAGATATAAAATATATATACAATTTCTTAGTGAAAATATAGAAGAATTAATGAGAATAAAACAAACAACTAAAAAAATATTATAATAAAGTATTTAACCAATTTTAAATGATAGATAATCTTAAAATCTTAATCTTATATATACTTAGAGATATAGAAATTATAGATATTAAGGGAATAATATTAGAAAAAGTATTAGACTATGAAATTGAAACTATAAATTGGATAGAACAGTTATACCTAGATAATTACCCAGATGGATATTATTCAGATTAAGAAATGTTAGAATATATTAGAACAACTAGAGAAAATCAAGATAATCTAAATGAAGAAATTAATTATAGAAACCAAATTAGAAAAATAATGGAGAATCTAAAAGAAAAATCAATATGGAAAGAAGAAACTCTAGAAAATTTAGGAAAAAGTACATGTTATAGTTTATATAATTTAAAAAACTCGCTACGAGAAGAACAACACAAGATAATAAATAGCATTGAAAATCTACAATTAGATATACATTACAGTACAATTTGGATAAATTATTATGCAGAAATTTGTAACTCTGCAATTACTACAGGATAAAATGATAGACTATGAATATTTAAAATATTGGAGACAAAATATGGAAGAAATAATATTATTAGAAAAACTTATAAAAGATAATCTAATTGAATATTTTGAAACAAAAGATATAAAATATTTAGAATATCTCACCTTAGTCCTAATCGATTGTTTGACTTTGTCCTTTTATATATGTACACTTTTTTACCCTACACTGTATAGTGTATACTGAGTGGGTATTTTAAAATTGAATTATT
>NW_025869071.1:0-2234 GCF_002878395.1 Capsicum annuum
TACAATACAGGTTTTGAGGAACAGTCCCGTGGTCCATCTCAGCAGTAAATTTTCCTCAAATAGTCAGAGTTAGCGTGCCTCTCTTACTTTGGATGGCGTGTTAGTTTTAACTATTTTATGGTCTAGTCGGGGGCCTTGTCCCAGTTTAAATAGACTAGTATGTTCAGCTCAGTAGAGGCTTCGTAGACTGATTTACATGGATGTTGGTTTTTATGAATCGATGTTATGACATATTTTCTTGTATTGCAATAAAAGTCCTACCGTGTTTTCAGTTTATCTTTTTCACATTTACTTCTTATGGATTATGCTTATGATCGTAAGCTAAGGGTTTCTTGGACTTTCGTGGTTCAGAATGCCCATCGCGGTCAGGGCCTCAGCTCGGGTCGTGACAAGCTTGGTATCATAGCAGGGTTTAGGGTCCCAAGATGTATACAAAACCATATTGTCATACCCTTTTTTTCGTACTACAAAAGATTAATTTCATGGTTCGAAAGGGTTTTAATTATTAAAGTGACAAAAGATCAAAATTCATTTTGAAAAGAACTTTTTATATTCAAAACTCAGAGTCGCCACTTGGCATAAATAGGGTGTACCAAGTCACCTATGGATATCCTTTTCAAAATGGTTTTGACTCTTTAATACTGGTTTGTGAACAGAGATTCCAGCTAAGGAATTCTGTTGACCGAGGGAAAGGTGTTAGGCATCCCTCGATCCCGTGGTTTGACCACGGTCGCTTGGCAGAGCGTATCGGCTAAATTGACATTACAAATGCATAAACCACACAAAGCACGCAAAAACAATCACTCAAGCAAACAAAAACAAAATAATCCAAAATATAATGTCCAGTCCAATTATTACAACCCAAAATAAAAAAGGTACTGAAAGTAAACCTATGCTAACCTACACTAATCCTAAACTACGCTCCAATGCTTGATCCACTGTCCCGAGCCTTCATCGTGAACATCCTCCGAGTACAAAATACATAGGGCATTCTCTGGTCAATAAACACAACTACCTCAGGGCATTCCCCGACCGAATAGTACATTTAATCCAAACGCGATAAACTAGCAAACATTCAACCAATATTCCATTTTTCAAACATTCAACGAAAATAATTATTCATAAGAAATTTTCCCACCCGAACTTATATTCGCCTATTTGTTTCAACGTAGCATGATAATATCGCGTTTCACATCAACAGTAAATCAAAATTAAACTGAATCTATTCTTTTTGTCAATTTTTAATTCTCACCCCCCAAATCCTTTTTTAACACAAAATTTCAACAATCCAAAATCACTATTTCAACAATCCACAACCATTTCTTCAACGCAATGAAGCATAATAAATCAATATCACTCAATATTCAACGTATCTCACACCAATCAAACATATATGACAAGATAAAGAAGAGATAGAATTGGACCTTCCGATGACGAACTTTCGTTGATTGTAATATTTAAGAAAACCCAGATTTGGTACCCCGAATAGGATAACCTCAACTGAGACGAATCCTAGACTTGGTATTTGAGAAATTGAAACTCGAATTACTCATAATAACCCAATTGGGACGAACAGACATCAACTTCCAAATCAATACGAGCAACCGGAGAGTCCAAAATAGAAAATGTGATAAAATCCAAACTCTAACCAAATTTCATAAGACACGATTCTAACGGGTCAATTCGATGAGAAAGCGGTTACTGATTCTTTTTCTTTCAGAATTTGGAGACTAGTTCGATCGAACACGAACTGAAACAAACCAGTTCTGGCAAAAAAAGTTCATCGAACAATAGTAAAAAATGACAGAAAATTCAGCGCCAGTCAGATTTTTGCTCAATCTCTATCTCGCCTCTCTGTTTTCCCCAATCTCCCTCAATTTTCGATCTTTCTTCACTCTCTCTAGATCTCCCTTCATTTTTCTCCACTCTTCAGTTGATTTAAGCTCACCATCATCTTTCTCTGTCTCTTTTCGATCTCACATGTCCGGTGTATGTAGAAGAGTTCTAGGGGTGGTTTGAAGTTGATATTGTTGATGTACTACTGGTGGTGGTTAGGCGGTGTAAGTAAGGTTTTGCAGATCAGGCCATAAAAATGGTGGTGGAGGTGTGTAGGTCGTGAGTATGAGAATGGAAGAGTGTGTGTTTCTGTGTGTATGTATGTGTTTTTTCTTTGGAAACTTCTGTGTGGGTATCAATTGAGAGTGGTGAGTGTATATTGGTGTGTGACGGTGAGG
>NW_025869072.1:0-1189 GCF_002878395.1 Capsicum annuum
CATACAACATCCTCCAATATAAAGTTTGGATTCATTTATCCTTCCAACCAATCCATTAAACCAAATTGAGCCATAGACATAAATAATCATCAATTCAATAGTATATAACCATTTCCACCTTCCACAACTCAATTACCATATCCACCTTCCACAATTCAATACAACCAAACCATGCAAAATAGTCCATAACCCTATTTCCATCACCTTTCAATAACAACCAATACAAATAATCCTCTATCACACATATACATATGGAAAAGAATAAAGGCAAACAATATTCATACCTTAGAATTCACCTCTTGATTATGCAATCCTTTTTACACAAATAATAGGAGCCGTTCGAAGCTCTCGAGATGACAAACGCAGTTATCGGATTACTTTCGAATTTTTACGGTTGAATCAAAAGTAATTTAAAGGTCAAATTTGTCTAGGGTTTGTTCATTCTCAATGATTGACGATGAAAATGAGTTTTTGAACTCATATAGATGTATATATACACATATTCCCATCCATAATATAATAGGAAATGACGAAAATGCCTTTAAAATTTAAATAATGTCAAATCTGTCCTTTGGTGGACTGTTTTGAAAAGCTAAAGTAGATCGGCCATAAATCTTTGCTCCGATATCGGATTTGGGTGAAATTGGTATTGTTGGAAGGATAATTCAAAGGGATTTCATTTCATATAAAGTAGGCCACCCAGTTCGTCCTGTACAAGAACTTATGGTCATTTGAAGTTGACCCTAAGAATCTGTTTTGATAGGCCGAAGTAAAACGAGTATAACTCCTTACTCAGACATTGGATTTTGATGAAACCAATTGCATTGGAAATAAGACTCAAATATATTTCTTTTCATAGGTCGCAGCTCTCCCAGTTCATTATATTAAGGTAGTTATGATAGTTCGAAGTTGACCCAAAAATTCGGCTGGCTCAGTAGTTTGTGTGCAGGAAATTTTCCTGCACATTTACTATTCCCAAATATCCCGGCCACCATTTTATAGTTTCGAACGTGCTCGATTATATCCAAAACCTATCCGTTTCTGGAAATCTTTATATCGTTGGAAAGATTATTCAATAACCTCCGTATGGAACCATCGACGGGCAAATTCCGGTATAAATAAAAAAAAAATTAATTCCATAGAAATAAGACCAATACAGGTACTTGAATACGCCAATACACGAACTTGA
>NW_025869073.1:0-3995 GCF_002878395.1 Capsicum annuum
TAAGGCTATTACATGTTGTGTGTGGCTAGTGGTGCCGTTGAGTTGCTAGGTGGAGAAAAACTATTTAGATGGTATATGGTGTTCTAAATAGCCAAGTTAAGGAGTTTTGATTGATGATGTTGAGCCTTTTGATATAATCTTGACTCTTATAGTTTAGAAATATAAGTTTGCAGGCATGATGCTGGTAGACTATGATAGAAGTTGTATGGTCTATCAAAGATTTAGAGATACCCATGTTTAGTATTAGGAGAACCTAAGTTGGTGAATGTTTAAGCTGTTATATGATAACTTTTAGGGCTATAGAAACATAAGGGTTAAATCATAGAAGGAGGTATTAGCATTGGTTGCTATATATGAAGATACTATCTTACAGGGTAAGTTTAGTTTTATATGTATTGTTATATCCCCGACTCTAGAATAAAGTGATCTCAGTCTATACTAGAGAGTATATAGTGGTTAATAGACTTAGAGTAAGGCTTAAATCTAAGGGGGTGATGATAGAATGTGTAACCAAGTCAAGTTTTCAGATGATAATAGATGTGCCAGTAAGTTGGGGAATTGGCCATAAGAAAGAATGATGCTCAATCTATTCTTATTTCAGCAGTTTACTTCAGTTATTCTGATAAATACTCATGCTTTACGCCCAGCTTCAGTATCATAGCTCGTGTTCAGGCATATGATAAGGAATCATGTACTATCCTTGTTCCTAGTATAATGAGTTCCCAGTTTGTTCAGCAGTCAGAATCACTTTCCGTAAGTTATGAATTCCAAAACTTTCAGATCATGCAGTTCATGACTCTTGTACATATGTGATACTCTTAATGATCAGTGAAAATTTATATTTATATCAAGTACGTCCTCATATTAAATCTTTTCAGTAAGTCCATGCCTTGAGTGCATTATTCCTCATGCCTCAGTAGGGTATCAAGTTACGCTTAGTACTTCTTTTATGTTTCGGATTCTGGTATTCTAATTTTTCATTGACCTTTTTCCTTAGGTCGAGATAGTGATGATGAACAGTTGTCTAGATGGGAAAGAGTAAACATTTCTTGTTTATAAAAGGTGGTTGTGTGCTTATTTAAGTTAAGGCAGTAATTGTGGAGTAAAATTGAGGCCAAGTCTTTGATACATGTCAAAGTTAGTTGAAGTTTTATGTGATATATTTTGGAAAAATTGTTGTGTTCTTGTTTTATATAAGTCTATAAGTTGAAAGAATTTTGGGGTGAAGTTTTGTGTATGGCTTGGTTAGTTGAGGATATTTTATGTGTATCATCTGAATAGTGCAGGAAAGTTGTTATGGATAGAAGTATTAGGGAATATGAGAAATATGCTTTATGAGTAGTTGTTAAGAAGTGCATATGTGGGTATGAAGAGAATCTTGAATGTCATGTTTGTGTACATATGGATGGATGCCTTGAGTATTTGTAAATGTCTAATACGAAGTTAAAGGTGATTGCTGGAGTGCCAATAAGAATTATGCATGAGATGAGGAATTGTGAAAAGCAAGGTGTACTAAATTCATGATTTAGACTAGTACTCCAGTATTATGTGATACGTCTTGTGATTTTGAGTTAGGCTTGAATATGGTGCGGGGATTTATTTTCCTTTACACATTAGTAGATGGAAATATCAGTGACCATGTGAGAAAAATAAGTAGAATCAATGAGCAAGGTGTTTAAGGGGAAAATATAGTTGAGAGAGTATTTTAGAAGTGTGGCTAACCTTGAAAGTAAGAAGTTGCATTGCCTAAGGCCCGGAAATTCTATCCTAGTTTATGAGTTAAATGTCTATATTCCATGCAATAGAGTAGTGCCAAGGTTGTGATTCTTTAGTTGGATGTCCTGTGTAAATCATGCCTAAGATTCCTTACTCCATAATGCTACGAGGACTTCTTTGGAAAGAGTGTTGAAGAGATACTCTAGTTAAGTATAAGTGTCCAGTATAATTCAGTCTATGTAGCCAGCAATTCAGCTTAACAGTCAGGCAGACAACTTATTGTGGTTTTTCCACCTTTTCACCCAGTCCTACTATCTGAAGTCCAATGCGTATGACTATCCCAAAAGATAATCTATTCCATTCGTGTAAGTTGCGAACTCAGTGCAGTCCAAGCATCATGTTTTAGATTCAGTTATTTAGTCATGACTTAGTTCATTAGAGTTTAGCATATAATCTCAAATTTTTCTAGCTATTTTAACTCAAATAGTGTAATACCTTTGTACGATCTAAATCTTATTGCCTCATAATTTGTACTTACATAAGTTATCACTTCCAAATCCAATGTATGTGATTTGAGAATAAACACTTCAGGGGGAATCCTAAACTCTCAGCATGAATCAGCTCCGTAAAACAAGTAAGGGCAAGTCAACTCAGAATTCAATTTCATGATAGAAGTTTAAACATGTCAGATCAGTTATATCCTTTCTTAGAAGACACATCATGTCTGTGTTATTCCATACCTTTAAGCTTCAACGTTCCTACCCATCATTCGGGGATGAATGATTCCAAAGGGGAAATAATGTAACACCCCACAATTTGGGCTAGAACGAAAATTGTCATTTTAGTGCTTGGCGCGTTGTGGAGGGGCTCTATTTAGAAATTGTCAAATTCTAGTAGCTTAGTGCGATTGTGGCACTCACACTGAAGTTTCAGGTCGCAACCAGTGGGACAACGCGATGGATCTGCGTTGTGGTGACCCCAAGAATCCTATTCATCAATTTCCAGTGAGCCACCGTGATAGTGACGCGTCGCGGTGGCCTATAAAATCGGACTCCCAGTTATATTTTTTGGTTACGTTAAGGGTTAAAAGGGGGGTGTTTTATGAAATTACCCTAACCCCAATCCGTCTATAAGCATACAATCAATGGCATAACAAAAGCACTTTATGACCAAATCTTCATTCTCTACAAAGCAAAAACCCTAAGCATCCCAAAACCTCTTCTAAGAATCTCAAGATTCAACCGAGAGTTTTCGAAATTGATTGAAGATTTGGAATCCCCAAACCGTAGGCTTTAAGAATCAGTCTCTAATTTTCTATTTGAGTTACGTGGGTTTATCCTACAAAAACTGCATGGGCTTAAAACCATTAGAGCATGATTTTTAAATTTTTATGCATGAATTTCAAAAGAGTTTTGGAATCTATGTTCTAAATTACGTACTCCAAATGTTTTAATGTTACTATTGTTTTCACCTTGTGGTCCTATCCCCTAAATTGATTTACATGTATACGTATATGTATGGAATTTGAGATTTAAGATCGTTGAGAGAATAAATTATGAACTCCCTCTCATGTATTGAATTAAAGATTACGGTTTTATGATTTGAAAGATGTTTTCGTAATATTATAGCATTTGAGCATAATTTGAAATTGTTAAGAGGGTGTTTCTTGATATAAATGTGTTTTTCTCTTTAAGAGAAATAATTGCATATGAATTGAGAACTTTCACATGACCACCTTGTACTGTACTACTAAAATACTTGACAAAGATGAGTTCTTTGCGTGTGTTTGCATGAGGTTTGAGAAAGAGTTTTTTTTGAATTAAATTATAGAAATGGTGGTCCCAAAACTTGTGTTTTAAAAATAGAGATTTATGATAGACTAATAATGGCTCGGAGATGTGACTTGCAAGTCAATGGTATGACGATACCATATGTATTTATGCCATAATAGATTATATTTTCAGACCATGTTTTGAAAGTATGTTTTCAGAGTCTGTATGTTTTGATAGAGTTTTAAAAAGGGGCTTAAAGAGGGTTACGTGGTTACCCAAAGAAGGCGCGAGTACAAGCAACTCTTATCCTGAAACCGTATTTGCCGATACGGGTAGATTATTATTGTACACTGGTGACGGTCGTGTGGCGTAGTATATTCAGAGACTCTAACCCTTGCGGCAAACTTGGGTTGGGGGCTTCGCTACCGAGTTAATGGTCGTTTCCATATAGCCCATGGAATTTTTCACAGTTGTAGGGTATACCACCTAGCGCAGAAGTAATACAGA
>NW_025869074.1:0-1523 GCF_002878395.1 Capsicum annuum
ATCCTATTGGTGATCTACACTTCCTCCCATATAAAGCTTCATATGGGAGGAAGTGTAGATCACCAATAGGATGGTTCGAAGCGGGTGAAACTCTTATGTTCAGACCGGATCTTGTGTATCAAGCCATAGAAAAAGTCAAGGTGATTCAGCAACGGTTGAAAACAGCCCAAAGTCGACACAAGTCATATGCGGATAGTAGAAGAAGAGGGCTAGAGTTTTCGTTAGGCAATTGGGTATTTTTGAAGGTATCGCCAATGAAAGGGGTGATGAGATTTGGCAAGAAAGGAAAGGTGAGTCCACAATATATAGGCCCGTATAAGATTATTCGAAGATGTGGGCAAGTTGCTTATGAATTAGAGCTACCCCAGGAACGCTCATCAGTGCATCCAGTATTTCATGTATCAATGCTTCAAAAGTACATCGGAGATCCGTCCCTTATTACTTCTACTGAAGAAGTGCAAGTAACAGAAGATCTTACCTATGAGGAGATGCCTATTGCTATATTAGATCGTCAAGTTAAGAAGATGAGAAATAAAGAAGTAGCATCGGTGAAAGTACTTTGGAGAAATCAACAAAGGGAAGAGATTACGTGGGAAGCGGAGGACGCAATGAAATCGAAATACCCTTATTTGTTCAAAGGGAAAACAAAGAAGTGCAAGGAGTGAAATTGGGACACTAACAAGTAAGTTTTTACATATGCATAATATCTATATGATGACGTGAATATCAATCATGAATTCAAACTTGTTTTGGCTAAATAACTACATTTACATTCGAGGACGAATGTCCTTAAGGGGGGAAGGATGTAACACCCCGTACTTAATTACGTGCATTAGCCATGCTTATATGTGTTGGAGTATATGTATTGATCATAAGTTAGGTATATATGAGTTTAAGTATGAGTATTGATTATTTTGAGATGGTTTCAAGTGTATATTTTGATTATATGTGTGTAGGAATCGACTTTATTTATACCGGAATCTGCTCATCGAAGTTTCTATATGAAGTTTATCGAGTTAGCTTTCCAACGATATAAAGATTTCTGAAAACAGATGAGTAGCGGATATAAGCGAACATGTTCGAAACTTGAAAATGGTGGACGCAATGAACAGTAAATGTGCAGAAATTTTCTGCACACAAAAGTACTGCAGCCAAACAGATTTTTGGGTCGACTTTAAACAATCGTAACTCCTTGTAAAAAATGAACTGTGTGAGCTGCTACATATCGATAAGAAGACCTGAGAGTCTTCTTTCTAATGCAATTGATTTCACCCAAATCCATTATCGGAGCAAAGATTTATGGTCGATTTACTTTAGCCTATCAAAACAGTCCACCATGGACAGATTCGGATTTACTTAAATTTTAAGGGCAATATGGTCATTTTCCATCACCTGATGGACAAAAATTGGTCATTACATACATATACTTAGCCTCATATCCATCATTTATCATCCAAATTATTGAAGAATAAGAAACCCTAGCCTAAGTTCAACTCCAATTATCTTGTGATTCAACCGTAGAA
>NW_025869075.1:0-1109 GCF_002878395.1 Capsicum annuum
ATGTTTTATTTAAAATAGTACATATATATTGAATGGTGTGTATATATGTGTATATATGTGACGACCCAAATGGCCATGAGTGGCACCCACACTAATCTTTCTGTGGAAGAAACATCTAAGTCGAACCATTACCCAATCACTTAGTCACTATTAAGATGATATTATTATAAAATCAATATATTAACCATAATCCAAGACTAATCGTTATTAATGCGGAGGTCAAATAACTACTTACAAAAATCCCCAAGACCCGAAAGTCATCGTACAAGAACTACTAGCAAAGATCATGTCTAAAGAGATATCCCAAAATAAAGTAAATAAAGAATGTTTCATTGCCCGAAAGATGGACAAGAACAAATAAGATGACCCATAACAGCCTGGAGATGGAGTGCTCACCCTTGGATCAAGATCTTCTATCAAACTCTAGAGGTGAGATCATGTATAAGCCTCTAGAACAATTTCTGCAGTCAACAAAAGAAGAGTACAAGGTAGTATCAGTACAAACCACTATGTACTGGTAGGTATCATAGGTCAACTCAAATCAATAACATACACACAACATAAATCAAATAACAAGTAGATAAGCATCATCACATAACAAATTCTCAATGAATCAATAATACAACAATAACAGGTCAAACAGTGCTCACAGACAAGCCACATAACCACCAAGAGCATCAACCATACTGTAAACATCCACAAAATCAACACAAATATGTACACAAATGCTATGGGACTTATTTTTGTCCAAATAGTCATGACCTGCAGGAAACAATCTATGTTTTCTTCACCGGATCGATACTAACTTACCTACTCCTGCTCCTACCGGACCGATGATTTGGACGACACGCCCCAGGCACTTCGCGATATTGTGCCAATTCCAGTTTTGAACTACCGCAGATTTGTTTCATAGTTTTCAACTGAGCGGCAGACCCGACGCGACTGACTCGCGGGGCGGGCCCCTGTGGTTGAGAGCTGGAGCTGCCATAGCTTATGGCTATAGCAATGGGAGGGCCCCAGCAGAGAGAAAAGTCAGGATAACGAGCGCTCCGCCTGCCAAGCGGGCGGCAGGCACGGATGCATCGCATTGAGAATTGACTCGTCGGATT
>NW_025869076.1:0-1173 GCF_002878395.1 Capsicum annuum
CCTACACTTAACCATTTTCAACCAACTAAGTCACCGAACAAACCACATTCAAAACAAATAATTCCCCTTTAAAGTCCCTACACTCAACCATTTTCAACCAACTAAGTCACCGAACAAATCACATTCAAAACAAATAGTTTCCCTTTAAAGTCCCTACACTTAACCATTTTCAAGTGACTAAGTAACCTAACAAATCGCATTCAAAACAACAAAATACCCTTTAAAGTCCCTACACTTAACCATTTTCAGTAAACTAAGTCACCGAATAAAACACATTCAAAACAACTAATTCCCCTTTAAAGTCCCTACACTTAACCATTTTTAACCAACTAAGTCACCAAACAAACCACATTCAAAACAAATAATTCCCCTTTAAAGGCCCTAGACTTAACCATTTTCAACCAACTAAGTCACCGAACAAACCACATTCAAAACAAATAATTTCCCTTTAAAGTCCCTACACTTAACCATTTTCAACCAACTAAGTGACCTAACAAATCGCATCCAAAACAACAAAATACCCTTTAAAGTCCATACACTTAACCATGTTCAACCAACTAAGTCACCGAACAAAATACATTCAAAACAAATAATTCTCCTTTAAAGTCCCTACACTTAACCATTTTCAACCAACTAAGTCACCGAACAAACCACATTCAAAACAACAAAATACCCTTTAAAGTCCCTACACTTAACCATTTTCAACCAACTAAGTCACCGAACAAAACATATTCAAAACAACTAATTCCCCTTTTAAGTTCCTACACTTAACCATTTTCAACCAATTAAGTCACCTAACAAAACACATTCAAAAATAGTAATTCCCCTTTAAAGTCCCTAAACTTAACCATTTTCAACTAACTAAGTCACCGAACAAACTACATTCAAAACAAATAATTCCCTTTTAAAGTCCCTACACTTAACCATTTTCAACGAACTAAGTGACCTAACAAATCGCATTTAAAACAACAAAATACCCTTTAAAGTCCCTACACTTAACCATGTTCAACCAACTAAGTCACCGAACAAAACACATTCAAAACAAAATACCTTTTAAAGTCCCTACACTTAACCATTTTCAAGTGACTAGGTCATCCAACAAACCACATTCAAAACAAATAATTTCCCTTTAAAGTCCCTACACTTAACCATTTTCAACTAACTAAGTCACCG
>NW_025869077.1:0-2173 GCF_002878395.1 Capsicum annuum
TTTTTCTATGATAATTAATAATATGAAAATAATTCCATAATCTTTTTCTTTTACAAAAGCAAAATTCATTTTTCTCTTGAATCAAAAGAAAAATTGTAACTTAGTTTAATACAAATAGAATGTTTATCCTATGAATAAACAAATGTCATGTTTAAATAAATAAATTTAATATTTTCTATAAAATCAAGTCTTTGCAAAAATTAGCCACTTTTAGTTAGTCAAGTTAGTTATTTTTGGAAACCCTTTTAAACGGACGCTCCTAAGTGCCTTAAAAATCTTCTAAAGATGGTAATTGAACCCTTACCTATTTTCTCTAGTTTTAAAAGTTTATTTCTATTTTTAAACCTTTGAAACTTGTTTTTTTATGTTTTTCTTGATTCTTCTATAAAAATCAACTGGCGACTCTGTGAATTTCATAAAATTATTTCCAAATTTTCTTGAATCTTTTGAAATAGTATTAAAGAAGTTGAAACTATTTTCTCGCCAATAGAAATTTGAAAAGGATAAAACAACTATGATACAAATCATTTTATGGATGCTGAGCGGCAAAATTTGTACTATACTGACCAGCGCAGAACCAAGTTACTCCTATAGAGAGGAATCTACTTGGACAGGGTGTTGGAGAATCTCTCGACCCTTCATGACCGCTTGGTGGCCACTGGGTGGAGGTGCTTTTCCTCAGATCCATGTCGGGCAAATGAGCATTGGGCGAGGGAGTTCAAGGAGAATTCGTAGTCTCTATCTTAAACCCAATTATGAGGATCCGAGAGAAAGTAGTTCACTTTAGGACCGAGAAGATAAATGACATATATGGGATATTGGATGCTGCTGACATGAAACCATATGAAGATAAGGGTTGTGAACCTGAGAGCTAGTTCACTGATAAATTATGTCCCGGTAGAGAGGTTTTATGGGCCGCCACAAAAATGGTAATATCATTACATCACTTCACAACTGAGGCTCGGATTTGGCTGGCTATCATCTATAGCCAAATGTCTCCTTACAACAATAGGACCTATGTCCCTAATATGATAGCCCGAATGATTGCATGCATTTTGGATAACATTCCTCTTAATGTTGGGTGCCTTATTCTGCTAGACATGTGACATTTCAAGCTCAAAGGTGTCTCATTGCTTTTATTTCCATCTTTGATC
This sequence comes from Capsicum annuum, assembly GCF_002878395.1. NCBI lineage: Eukaryota > Viridiplantae > Streptophyta > Magnoliopsida > Solanales > Solanaceae > Capsicum > Capsicum annuum. The sequence continues at coordinate 1,155 of NW_025869077.1, forward strand.
ACTAAACTGTGCAGGAGATCCGAGATTAAGGAGTACCCCAGAGTAACTTGGGTGCATCCAAAGAATCCAATCTACCCTCTTAAGATTCTGGGTGAAGGAGTACCTTGTAAGAGCAAGAAGAGAAAGGCCGACTTAAGCAAGTCGATAGATGTGGACACAGACTCTTGTAAGACATCCACAAAAGGGATATTTGAGGATATCTCAGTTGAGATAAGGGTAATCAAAGAGCTTATGGTTGGGCTGGCTTCGGGTCGAGAGATCCTTCCACCACCCTTCACTTCTATGTTGCTCATTCTGATTATGAGAAATACATGGAGGAATAAAATTGTAACGACCCAAAATCGCCTCTTGGAATGTCACACGGTGATTGAGGCTACAAGTAGCCCCAAGCTAACCCTTTGAGCCTGTTTCTACTAATAACATTCATTTCAAGATGAAATAATTCAAATATTAGCATAGTCATATCATATGAAAAGAAATACGGAGAAAATGCTCGATCCAAATGACCAAACAATACCATAAACCTCAACACAACCATAATCTGATAACTAGTCTAATAAAGCCTCTACTAATTCATGAACTAGAGAGCCATTGGGACAGGTCCCCAACTGGCTCGAAGTGAACTGAAAGTAAAAACATAGTCTCTCAAACGCAGAAATATCTAAAGATAGGTCCTCGAACCATAAGGACTCACCACTATAGAAATGTAGACAGAGGTACTCGAAAGTCACTGACGAGGCTGGGACAGAGCACCTGAACATACATTATAAGACAACGTAGCACATAGACGCATTGTGGATCAGCACTTGGGAATGTACTGAGTATGTGAGGGTGCATGCATTTATATAAAACAAAATCTATACTCTTTAATCAAATCATTCATGTAATAAGTAATGACTCACATCGCCTGAATAAGTATAAAATGCGAAACTCATGAATCATGCAAAATGGAACATGTAATATAATCTTGTGAGTCATTATACTTTCAGCTTTGAAATTTGTACTCTTCTCTTATTCTC
>NW_025869078.1:0-3553 GCF_002878395.1 Capsicum annuum
TTTACTGTAATATTCTTTAGGATTGGATGGTATTTGATTAAATGCTTTACTGTAATATTCTTTAGTTTTTTCTCTTAGCCTTTGTAATTCTTGTATATTACTTTGGAGGTATTCTAAATATTCTATATCTTTTGTTCTAAAATATTCAATTAAATTCTCTTTCATAAGTATTTTTGTTAATCTTATTTCTTCCATATCTTGTCTTCAATATTTTAAATACTCATAGTCTATCATTTTATCCTAAAGTAGTTGTGATACTACAAATTTCTTTGTAATAATTTATTCTAATTGTACTATATCTTATATTAAATTCTAGGTTATCTATTTCATTATTTATCCTGTCTTTTTCGTCTATGAATAATTGCATGTCTAAGTCATATTCTAAATTATCTTTTAATTCTAGTTGTTTTATATTTTTATCTAGCCACATTAATCTTTCTTTTAGTTGTTCTCTTCCTCTTCTAAGATGGTTTCTATAATTAATTTCTTCGTATAACCAACTTTTTTTTCTCTAACTCTTTAAATATATTCTAGCATTCTTAATTTGTATAATATCCATCTGAATAATAACTATCTGAATTATTTCTACTAAAGAAATCTATATTTTCTAATTCTCCTTCTATCCAATAAGTACTTAGTAAGTCATCTTCATAACTAAATATTTTTTCCCATATTATTTTCTTTATGTCTTCTAATTCTAAGTCTTTTATGATATATAAAACTAGTATCTTTATTTCATCAGATATATATCTTGTCATGTTATCCATATTATGCTTAGGTTTCTACGAATAACTTGGATAACTTGGAATTGGATTCTAGTAATTAATTGCTTTATCATAGTATTTATTAGTTGTTTGTTTTAATCTTAATAATTCCTCTATATTTTCATTAAGGAATTCTATGTATTTTATATCTTTAGTTCTCATATATTCTTCTAAATTTGTTTTCGTTAGTTTTTCTATTAATTGTATATTTTTCATATCCATTTTCCAATGTTCTAAATGTACGCAATTTATCATTGTTAATGTGTAGGTTTGGTATGTAAGTATTTGTAAGAATAATTAGGTAGATGAGGTATGTAATTTATTCTAGTCATAAAATATTTATCAAATATTTTTTTCAATATGTTTTTTCTTATATCTACAATTTCTATATCCTTAAGTACATACAAAACAAGTATTTGAAATTTATCTACCATCTTGTCAGATAAATAAGTATTCATTTTTCATATGATGCTTTTTCAAAATATTCTCTTCAATCACACATATAACAAAATATGATCATTTTAGATTACTATATGCTAGATTATTCTTAAATAACATGTTTTTCGATCACTATTAGCATGAAAATTTGGATACTTTTCCCTTAAACAACGCCTCTACTCTGGCTACTCCCCTATCACAGCTTTCTTGCCTCACCGGTTTCACCTTTAGGATGGCATAGTTTTTAGAGATTTTTCTCCTTTTCCACTTTGCTAATAAACTTCTGAACATGCTATTTTTCGAATAATTCTACTATAAAATAAATATCATGAACTTATTTTATCATATCATGATTGTCAGAAATTTATGAATTTAGCTATTCATAATCATAAATAAATATACCTGTTCTGGTAGGTTTGATAATTCTGGGCTTTGTTTATCCATAGCTTTTCCTTGGAAATATATCTGTTTTTTATTAAATATTCAAAAGTTTTTTTTTACAAAAGAGGAGGCTTGCTTTCAACACATGAAAGTCTTACCTTTAACTGAGCAAAATGATTTCTATTTATAATCCTACGAAAGATAAAGAAAATGTGTATTCTATCTCTATATTGTTCCTACTTTACACATATCCTATCTAATTTATAAAAAGTCTTTACATTCTGAAAGGAAAAGACTTAAAGTTAACTAAAAAACAAAACCTAATTAAGGCTTTTGTTCAAAAAATCAAAAAGCCTATTAAATGAAAAGAAAAGTCAAAAAGGCTATTAATGCTTTACAATAATTTATGTAGGAAGTTTAGTTTTTCCTCCATATGTCATTTTCCTATCTTCAATGCTTTGTCTTCTTCTATTATTGCTCCGTTGATTTTTATCTTCTAGCTGGCATCTTTATCTTCTTGGTTGATTTTTTTAATTCTAGATGGACTTCTGGGATAATATTATTTCCTTCATTACATCTCAAACATTGATGGTCTCAATATTTGTGTCCAATTATCTTACAATATCTTGTTAATAATCCCTCTGTAATAAATCCTTTCCTAATTGCTCTTGCAGTAGATTGTTTTTCTGGGTTAAGTAACGTCATTATCCATTGTCTAAAATCTTCCATATTTGTTTGTCGTAGTTCTCTTGAATTTGAATAAATCATTTGATGATCTCTTGAATAATAGCTCCGTATTGGGTTTCCATTGATATAATTATTTTCTAATTCTTGAATAATTGTAGCTATTCCAATAAGTCAGTTATTTGCGTAAAAATCAAGTATCTCGATTTTGGGTATCTCTGGCTGCTGCACAATATCTTCCGATATAATCATATCTCTGGTTAATCCTATTTTTACAACTTGTATAACTAGTTTGATCTCGTCGTATAATATCTCTGCTGGTGCAGTATAAAACTTTATATAAAATAGATTTCCTTTGGTTACTCTTTTATAGGTGGTGAATACTTTATGTAATTCTTCTATAGCTGTTAGTTCTTCTCCATCTTAGGTATATACGGTATTTAATAATCCATAGTCGAAACATGTTTTTATTAACCTTGGATTAGTTTTGGGTAGTGCGATTAGCTTGTTGTAACCTTGCAATTTTAGGGTTATATAGTTTGTGTTTGGTTCTTGGATATTTATAGCTCAGGGGTTAAGGTTTAGAAAAGTTTGTACTTTGTAGATATTTTCTATATATCCTCGGGCTATATGGTTATAAGTTTTTTTATCTTGGTTCAAACTATCTCGATATGTGGTAATTTGTGGGGGGTATGTACAAGAGGTCTTTTAGTATTTTTGGTATAAATGGTTTTTCAAATATCTTATGATAATTCATGTTCTGATATCTTTGTCCACTAAATCCTTTGCTTGTACGTGCAATTGTAGATTGATAAACTTTATGGGTTTTATGGAGTGTCCCAACGTCTCCTTTTAGCTTTAGAATTTTATCGTCTTCCGATTAACATAACTCTGCACACTGCTGAGTTAGCTGATTCATAGCTTTAGACTTTAGTTTAACTTCATTAGTCTTTAGCTTTTCTATATCATTACCCATACTATCCACTTTCATTGAAAACGTAGTTAGGGTTTTGAGTATTTTTTCTAAAGCATCATCTTCTATTATATCAGTCTGTGTAGCTTTGTCTTGATATGTAATTTGCAATAACATTTTTGTTAGTGCTAATTACTTCAATTGTAAATGTACAGTTTAATATATTCAATACTAGTCTCCGAATTTCTTTCGTTGTAACTGAATTTTGTATTTTTCTTGTTAACCACCATCGAACCTGGGTATTATCTGTTCTCAAAATAAATTTATTATATACAATAAATTTCCCATTTTATTTCTGTTCCATTAAACGTAC
>NW_025869079.1:0-1395 GCF_002878395.1 Capsicum annuum
AAAACATACCAGAATATCCATCAGGCCCTGCAGCACTTGCCGCACTCATACTGAGTTCATCGGAAGTTGTACGGTTTGTTGTTGCTGAGAATTGAGCTAAGAACACGAAAGACATAGTTTCGGTCGTGAGGTAACAAGATTCTTAATCCTTCATTTCATTTAAACAAAGTTGTTACTTTGCTCTTCTTCTTCATTATTTTAATGTATTATTACTATTTATTTTTTTTGTAGTGGGTTTTTGATATACTGACGAGAGTGTTAATGAAAATTGGATTTTGGTAGAACAATTTGTTAAGTACTTTGAGATGTATGGAGAGATAATACACTTGGTGATTATGAAAAATAGTCATACAGGTAGACCCAGGGGTTCTGCATTCATCACTTATGCAGATCCAACCGTTGTAGACACTGTTATAGCCAAAAACCATATTATCAATGACAAACTTGTAGACACTGTTGTAGCCCAAAACCATATTATCAATGACAAAGAAGTGAGTAGTTTAGCTTCTGCTTTTATGTACCTCCTCCTTTCATGTTCAATTGATGTTGAATTGGAGTTGTCAGATATTATAAAACTATGCTCAACTTTGTTGACTACTTGTAATATAAATACACACTTTAGTTAGTCTTGCTTTAGGTAGAGGGTCTATGGGAAGCAACCTCTCTATCTCTAAGTAGGGGTAATGTATGTATATGGGATTACACTGGGTATATTGTTGTTATAGTTTAGTAAGTCAGGTTCTAAGCCGAGTGACTGTTGAAAGCAATCTCTCTATCTCTATCTCTTTCTCATCTGAAACTGAATGACATGATGAAGGTTTGGCTAGACTATCATACACTCTTATGTAGCCTTCTTGTGGTAGATTTTTAGCATCTTGATTTGTGTGTATCATTTCTAGGTGAAAGGTTATATAAATGAAATGGCCATCTGCCTGGAAGATGAAGATGAAAGAATTTCAAATCTTGCCAAACTTTTCTTTAATGAGTTGTCAAAGAAAGGTAGCATATCTACCAAACTTTTCTTTCATCAGTTGGAAATAATGAATTCAAGCTATCTTATCTCTATCTAATCTTTCTACTGTTAAGCTTCTTTCATCTGTTGTTGCATGTTTTTCACTGTCCACACACATCGAATAATACTGTTTTTTTCTCTTTGAACTTAATGTTTACAGGGAGCAATCCAATTTGTAACCTACTTCCAGATATTCTTGGCAAGTTATCTAGCCAGAACTCGAAGAAAGAATTATTCTGCAACATCATGCAATTTTTAATTGCTTCAATTAAGAAGATGCCATGAATTTGACTTGCTTCTTTGGGCTCTACTGTAGAGAATTGATTGGAATGTTTCTATTTTTAGGACAAGCAAATGGAAGCTCTTGTCGAGAAGCTTTGCAA
>NW_025869080.1:0-3055 GCF_002878395.1 Capsicum annuum
AAAATCATAGTAGTACGTGTATACTAATAGCTGTAGTAGTTATAGTATTAATATATTAGATTTTAGTACATTTGATTAAAAGTTAAATGAAAGATAAAATCTTGGAATAATAATAATGATAATATCTATATATATATAAAAGCAAAAAAAATTAAGACAACATGCCACGTGTCAAGCTATTAAAATAGCCACGTGACAATTTTTAAGACAAAGATATAGTTATGGTAATAAAAATTTTGAATTAATAAATTAGATATATTTAAATTTAAAAATATTAGGTTTTATAAAAAAAAAAATTATGACTAAATTGAAAGAGTTCTACATGAACTTAACTATTCATAACTTATCCTTCTCAATATTAAAAAATATATTTAAATATTAAATAATAAGAAGAGGAATAAAAATAATCTATATATATAATATTTGAATTTTAAAATATATCATCCTTTTAAAAAATTAGAGATATTTAATTTGAAAATATTAAATTTTATAAAAAAAATTATCATTAACTTGAAAGAGTTCTTGATGAACTCTAACTATTCATAACTTATATCTTTTAATATTATAGAATATATTTAAATACTAAATAATAATAATAATAAGAATCTATAAATATAATATTTGAATTTACATTGGATCAATTATAATAATGAAAAAAATATTGTATTTAATGAATGTATCTCGTAAAAGTGAATAAGTCCGTGACATATTTGATCTTCTAGATATAAATATAACAAAAAATAATACAATAACATTAATTTGGACATTGATCTTAAAAAGGTGTCTTTTTTTTTTATTTTATGAAATTTGCTCTTATAAGTTTATTGATTTCACTTTTTATTCATTACAATACATAAATAACTTTTTCATCAAAGATTATGATAAATCTAAATATTTGGAAAATTATGAGTAATTGATCTTCATCATCTAATTAAAAAATTAGATATATTAAATTAGAGATATTTAAATTTTAAAATATTAGATTTTATAAAAAAAATTATGACTAAATTGAAAGAGTTCTAGATGAACTCTAACTATTAATAACTTATCCCTTTCAATATTATAAAATATATTTAAATATTAAATAATAAGAAGAGGAATAAAAATAATCTATGTATATAATAAGTATTTAAATTTAAAATACCTCATTCTTTTATAAAAATAGAGGTATTTAATTTGAAAATATTAAATTTTATTAAAAAAATTATCATTAACTTGAAAGAGTTCTAGATGAACTCTAACTATTCATAACTTATATGTTTTAATATTATAAAATATATTTAAATATTAAACAATAATATGAAGAAGAAGAATCTATATATATAATATTTGAATTTACATCATCCTTTTAAAAATAAAAAAAATCATTATATTAAAAATAGAATATCATTTGAATATTATGTTTGAATTCATACTATAATAATAACAATATAATAAATATTTTATATTTCATTTATTGTTTAATTAAATTTAATAATAACAATAGTATAATATAATAATAATAATAATAACAACAATAATAATAAATTAATAAATAAATTAAAATCATAGTAGTACGTGTATACTAATAGCTGTAGTAGTTATAGTATTAATATATTAGATTTTAGTACATTTGATTAAAAGTTAAATGAAAGATAAAATCTTGGAATAATAATAATGATAATATCTATATATATATAAAAGCAAAAAAAATTAAGACAACATGCCACGTGTCAAGCTATTAAAATAGCCACGTGACAATTTTTAAGACAAAGATATAGTTATGGTAATAAAAATTTTGAATTAATAAATTAGATATATTTAAATTTAAAAATATTAGGTTTTATAAAAAAAAAAATTATGACTAAATTGAAAGAGTTCTACATGAACTTAACTATTCATAACTTATCCTTCTCAATATTAAAAAATATATTTAAATATTAAATAATAAGAAGAGGAATAAAAATAATCTATATATATAATATTTGAATTTTAAAATATATCATCCTTTTAAAAAATTAGAGATATTTAATTTGAAAATATTAAATTTTATAAAAAAAATTATCATTAACTTGAAAGAGTTCTTGATGAACTCTAACTATTCATAACTTATATCTTTTAATATTATAGAATATATTTAAATACTAAATAATAATAATAATAAGAATCTATAAATATAATATTTGAATTTACATTGGATCAATTATAATAATGAAAAAAATATTGTATTTAATGAATGTATCTCGTAAAAGTGAATAAGTCCGTGACATATTTGATCTTCTAGATATAAATATAACAAAAAATAATACAATAACATTAATTTGGACATTGATCTTAAAAAGGTGTCTTTTTTTTTTATTTTATGAAATTTGCTCTTATAAGTTTATTGATTTCACTTTTTATTCATTACAATACATAAATAACTTTTTCATCAAAGATTATGATAAATCTAAATATTTGGAAAATTATGAGTAATTGATCTTCATCATCTAATTAAAAAATTAGATATATTAAATTAGAGATATTTAAATTTTAAAATATTAGATTTTATAAAAAAAATTATGACTAAATTGAAAGAGTTCTAGATGAACTCTAACTATTAATAACTTATCCCTTTCAATATTATAAAATATATTTAAATATTAAATAATAAGAAGAGGAATAAAAATAATCTATGTATATAATAAGTATTTAAATTTAAAATACCTCATTCTTTTATAAAAATAGAGGTATTTAATTTGAAAATATTAAATTTTATTAAAAAAATTATCATTAACTTGAAAGAGTTCTAGATGAACTCTAACTATTCATAACTTATATGTTTTAATATTATAAAATATATTTAAATATTAAACAATAATATGAAGAAGAAGAATCTATATATATAATATTTGAATTTACATCATCCTTTTAAAAATAAAAAAAATCATTATATTAAAAATAGAATATCATTTGAATATTATGTTTGAATTCATACTATAATAATAACAATATAATAAATATTTTATATTTCATTTATTGTTTAATTAAATTTAATAATAACAATAGTATAATATAATAATAATAATAATAACAA
>NW_025869081.1:0-1491 GCF_002878395.1 Capsicum annuum
CCATTCGATGCTAGTGGCTCTATTGGTCTGATGACATCCATGACCCAAGCTATGAAAGGCCAAGGAGAATTCATTACGTGAAGCTCGTGTGGAGGCATTCGAATCAGATCTCCGTGTATTTGACATTTTGGACATCTCTGCACAAACTTACTACAATCATTTTCCATAGTCGTCCAGAAGTAACCGGTTCTCAGGATCTTTCTGGCAAGGACAAACCCATTAATGTGGGCCCCACAAACTCTAGCGTGTTCCTTGTTTATCAACTTATTGGCTTCCGCCGCATCAACGCATCTTAGGAATCCCAAATCAGGAGTCCTCCTAAAAAGAATTTCTCCACTTGGAAAGCAATTCTTTCCCAAACGCCGGATTGTCTTCTTTTGGTTGTTACTAGCCTCTTCAGAATATATTCTAGATTCCAAATACCTCTTAATGTCATAGTACCAAGGCCTTCCATCAGGCTCCTCTTCCACGTGTATGCAATGCGCGGGTTGCTCCTTCAGGCTTATTTCCAAAGGATCGATGTAACTCTGATTCGGGTGCTGAATCGTGGAAAATATCGTGGCCAAAGCATCAGCAAACTCGTTTTGTGTCCGTGGGATATGTCTGAAATCAACATCCTTGAATCTTGCGCATAATTCTTGCACCAGCTCCACATAAGGAGTAATCTTGGAGTTTTTTACCGCCCATTCTCCCAGTACCTGGTGAATCAGCAAATCTGAATATCCAATGGATAACAATTCACAAACACCCATGTCAAGTGTCAATTTAAGCCCCAGGATGCACGCTTCATATTCAGCCATGTTGTTGGTGCATGGAAAATGTAACTTAGCAGTTACCGGATAATTTTGGCCCGTTTCTGACACCAAAACTGCTCCAATTCCTAAACCTTTAAAGTTGACCGCCCCATAAAATAATAGCCTCCATCCGAGGTAGATTTCCATGATATCTTCTCCTACAAACAAAACTTCCTTGTCTAGAAAGTATGTCCAAAGTGGATCGTATTCCTCATCAACTGGGTTTTTAGCCAAATGATCTGCTAAGGCTTGCCCTTTGATTGCTTTTTGGGTAACATACACAATGTCAAACTCACTCAGCAATATTTGCCACTTGGCTAGCTTTCCTGTAAGCATGGCCTTCTGGAATATATACTTCAATAGGTCCATTCTTAAGATGAGGTAAGTTGTGTAGGACGATAGATAATGCCTCAATTTTTGTGTCATCCAAGTCTAAGAACAAACATGTCTTTTCTATAAAAGTGTAACGGGCTTCATATGGTGTGAACTTTTTACTCAAGTAGTAAATGGCTTTCTCTTTCTTGCCGGTCTCGTCATGTTTCCTGAGGATGCATCCGTAAGCCTTTTTTGAGACTGACAGGTAAAGCAATAATGGAATTCCTTCTCTCACTGGGACCAAAACTGGTGGTGCAGACAAGTATTCCTTGATATGATCAAAAGCTCTCTGACATTCTTCTGTCCACTTATTCAGTGCATT
>NW_025869082.1:0-1432 GCF_002878395.1 Capsicum annuum
CACTAATGTGGGAGAAAAAACATTTAGGAGGGTTTTTGAAATGTAAAAATTAAAGATAAGGTGAGGTGGAAGATAATGTGGGGGGAAATAATACAACGTAGTACAATCTTTGAATTTCAAAATTGGAAAAGGACAAAGTTGGGGGGAATAGTACAATGTAGTACAATTTGAATTTATTTTTTGGTGGGAATTAGGTAGAAGTTATGAGAGTTCTTGAGAATTTTGGAGTTATTTAAAATATAACCCCAATTAGAATTTAAAATCTAGCCATATTTATTTATTTTGTCTAAATTAAAAATCAATTGACGAATTGCATTGCAATTATGACCAATTTTTAATTATGGTCAAATCTAATAGATTGGCTAAATTAAATTGAAATTCGATACGAATTAATACCTTGTTTAATTTCGAGCTTCTTGATTTAATAAAATCAAATGCATATTTATCCAAATAAATCATTTTCGAGAATAAATTATAATTAGATCAAGATTTTAATTATTATTTTTTCGAAATGATCCTTAATTTAAAGTTCAATTTTGATAAAAATGTTCATTTAAATGACATCGTTTATACAATCCCGTATATGTAAATACGAATATATATAATTATCACTTAAATGACAAATTTAGCTCAAATGCATATTTTAAAATGTATTTATTTGGAAAAAATAATTGTTGTGGTTTTATTTGAAAATCGAAGAAACTTGAAATTAAACGTAGTTGTGGAGGGCAAAAATTAGGTGTCAACAACTGCCCCCTCCCTTTGGGTAGGATGGATGCAAGTAATCTTGGGCAAAGGGAGGTTGACGTTCCTAATTTTTGTCCGACCACAAATTCGTATCTAAGAGAGGTCGATTTTCCGCACGAGTTTTGAGGAGTTATGACCGAACCTCGGTATCAGGTTTCCTACATATTTCAGGTTATATAAGAATTCAGGCCACTTGTAGTTCATAAAACTTGATTCAAAGCACGATATTCGAAAACAATTCACCAACTATCACAATTTAAGAATTTTGGTTAAACCGAGAAGCTGGGGAATAAAGGGATTTGGGGGAGGTTGGAATGCGGTCGAGTTTTCTACACAGAGCCCAGCCTACATATCCCTGAGACTCAGGGAATCAGATCGCTTGTAGTTCGACTCAATCGGTAGAAAAGATAGTCTTTTATTTCAGACGATCTTTAACTCGGGATGAGTGACAAGTTAATCGAGTTGCGGAAAAGAGGCTTGTAACCTCTTAACCATGAACGTGGAGCTCTTTACATCCATAGGTAAGAACTTACCCGGACATAATTTCCAAAACTCTAAGTGCGTTGTCACTTGAATTTGAAAGAAAAAGAAAGTTCCCCTAAGTATGAGTTAACAAACATCCCAGAGGTAAAGTTGAAACCAGAATATCCAAAAATACCCACATGCCTTCTAATAGAGTCGTGGT
>NW_025869083.1:0-1014 GCF_002878395.1 Capsicum annuum
AAAAAAAAATAGAGTCTGAGATGACAACATGCTAGATTGGTAAGAGAACATAGCAGAAGCGGTGAATTTTCATTGTTGTGGACAAGTTTGAAATCCACGTGGTAGCAATAGTCAAAGTAGTGATGAAGTAGAAATATATGAAATGATGGAATTGTCCTTTGATGAAACAAACATGTTAGTCAACTAGTAAAAGAATATATCAAAAGCAGTGAGTTTTTTTAACTATAAATAAATTAAAAATCTACGTGATAGCAATAGCCAGAGCGATGATGAAATAGAAACACATGAAATGATGAAATTAACCTTTGATGAAACAGACATATAAATCATAAAGTGTGTGATTGATAGTAGCATCCCACTTAAATATATTAGGAATAGATATTCAATAAAGTATGAAAGGAAGCATATGTTACCTTTGATTAAGCTAAGTAAATTATGTACGAAAAAAAACACCAATCGTCCTAATTTATATAATTCAAGATCAAATAATCATTTTCTTAAAATACATTAATTATTTATAATTTTGCATCATGTTTATATATTAAAGAGCTCATAATCTTAAGAATTATTTGATGTTTTCTCGATCGAATTCAATAATTTTGTCAATTACCATTTACTACCATCTCATATGACAATCCAAAAATTTGAAACAAATAAATATCAAATTCAAATTTTATATTTAAAATATATATTATTATATCCAAATTGCATTTTTTTAATTAGTCGGCAAATTTAATACTCCTAAAATAAAATAGAGCACAACGTGCTAGCACTTAACATCCCCAAATTCTGCTCCTTCCATTTTCTTTCTCCATTTGCATTTCAATGGAATCCATCAACTTAGTTAAAGGCTATGGCAAAGTTAAACCTTCTGAATATCCTCCTCCTCCTTTCCCAACTGCCGCCGAAGCCGCTGCAGCCGCCGCCGTCCACAAGCGTCGCCTCACTATCATCCTCTCTCTCACCCTTCTCCTAACTATACTCGTCTCCGCACTCATCCACGCGTATTCCCCC
>NW_025869084.1:0-1670 GCF_002878395.1 Capsicum annuum
TAAAATTTTTATATATTATGTCACTTAGTCATTAAATTTCTTCGTTGTTCATATATTTTACAAAAAAAAAATAGAAAAGGGGGAGCACTCCCCCGTTTTTATAAAAAAAAATTATTTTTGTGGATTTTTATTTTGTAATATAAATTTTTATATATTATACATTTTTTTTATGGATGATTTATCAAAAAAAAAAAGGAAAGAATTTTGCATTTTCTAGCAAGGCGGAAAGGAAAAAATATTTTAAGGTATCTAAATCTAAAAGGGAGAGCAATGAAGTTGACAATGATTACGAGTTTTTTTGTATATATTCTTACGAAACAGAATTGTTGGTTAATATATATTTTTGTTTCAATATATGTAGACACGTATATTTTTTTTTTTATAATAATACATGCATATATATATACAGAGTTAGAGTGTATGTATGTATATACAGTTTGTATTTTTGATATATGTATATACAATTAACTTTCACATGTACATTTTGAAGAATAATGCATATGCAGATATATATAGTTTTAGAGTGCATATATGTATATGCATTCAAATTTGTTATTATGTAAAACATTCAAATTTGTATATACAGATATACAAGCAACAGATATACAAATAATAAACATATATATATCTATATCTATATCTCTCTCTCTCTATATATATATATATATGTTTATTTCGTTTGCATATATGTATATATAGATATACAAATAACAGATATAAAAATATGTATATTTCGTTTACAAACAACATTCAAATTTTTAGATACAGATACACAAACAACAGATATATAAATAATAAACAACAGTTTTAATTTGAATATATGTATATTTCGTTTGCAATATCGTTTACAAACAACATTCAAATTTGTATATACAGATATACAAACAACAGATATACAAATAATAAACAACAGTTTTGATTTGAACATATGTATACTTCATTTGCATATATATATATATATATATATATATATAAAGAGAGAGAGAGAGAGAGAGAGAGAGATAGATAGATAGATAGATAGATAGATATACATATATATATATAGATATACAAACAACAGATATACAAATATCAAATTTATGTAAACTAATATAGAGATATACAAACAATAGATATACAAATAATAAAAACAATCTTTGTAACCTTTAAAACAGATATACAAATACAATTATACACTTATGTTAACAAATATACAGAAATTCAAATATACTACTAATAGATATACATAAAAAAAATATTAAAAGACTGTCAATATATATATTTGAACTATGCAGTAGAGTAATGAATGAATATATCACACAAATTGCAATTACAAATGGGATTTAGAAAAGAAAAAAAAAACTAACACAAACAAGGATTATAACCTTTTAACTTCTATGAATTTTTTTTTCCAAATTACAAAAATAAAAATTGAATACGAAAATTGAAACACAAAATTGCAATTGAAGTTATTGTATACAAAAATAATAATAATTACAAAATTGACAATTTGAAAGTGTTTGAAGTTTATATTGTGCATTCAATTTCGAAAATCTAATTTAAACCAATAATAAAATCGATTTTCATTATGTTGAAACTGAATCAATTTTTATTGCGTATTAGATTCAAAAAAAAAAAGATTTTAGTAAATAAATTCAAGTAAAAGAATAATTTGCGTAAACCGTATATAC
>NW_025869085.1:0-1638 GCF_002878395.1 Capsicum annuum
AACAAATAAGAGGTAAAGCTCGTATGGTAATTAACTATAAAAGATTAAATGATAACACCCGAACAGATGCATATAAACTACCAGATAAAAGTGAGTTAATTAATAGAATTTAAAATAAAAAGATATATAGTAAATTTGACTGTAAGTCAGGTTACTGGCAAGTCAAAATGCACCCAGACAGCATAGAATGGACGACATTCACATGTCCAGGTGGATATTTTGAATGGTTAGTTATGCCGTTTGGGTTAAAGCCAGCTCCACCAATTTTTCAACGAAAGATGGATAACATATTTGGAGAATATAAACATTTCATATTAGTATATGTAGATGATGTTTTGGTATTTAGTCAAAATATGCAAGAACACTTAGGACACTTACAAATAATTTTCAGATTATTTGTTAAATATGGAATAATAATAAGTAAAAAGAAAATGAAATTATGTAAGACTTATATTAATTTTCTAGGAATAACTTTAGGAAATGAAAAAGTAAAACTCCAACCACACATTGCAAAGAAGGTATTAGAAATGCCAGATAAATTAGAAAAGACAAAAGATATACGCAAAGACAGGTAGTAAAGGGCAGAAAAATTTCAATATAGAAGACATTAAATTAATCCAAAAAATAAAAGAAAAAATTAAAAATATTCCAGATCTAAAAATTCCATTAGAATCAGATTATTTAATCATTCAAACAGATGTAAGTGATTTAGGATAGAGAGCTATCTTAAAAGTACGACCTAATAAATACAGTAATAAAAATGAAGAACAAATATGTGAATATCAGAGTGGGGCATATAAAGAAAAAGGAAACATGAGTGCTATAGACCTAGAAGTATTAGCTATAATATACGGGTTAAATAGTTTCAAATTATATATTCTAAATAAAGAAGAAATTTTAGTTAGAACAGATTGTGAAGCTATAGTTAAATTTCATCAAAAAATAAATGATAAAACTAGTAGTAGAAGAAGATGGCTAAATTTTACATACACCATATCTGTTTACAAGAATATAGTATTTGAACATATAAAAGGTAAAGAAAACGAATTAGCAGACCAGTTAAGTACACTACAACTGAGAATAAATAAATAAGTTTAATCTCACTCATTTGTTTTCATCATGAGACCAACAGGACAACCTCCTGCAGACAACGGCAAAGGTGTAGCTTCGTCTTCAGAGTCGTATCAACAGACAATGTTAGGTAATTCAAATTTTAGACCACTAGAATCTTTAGAGACAATGGAAAGAATTCACTTCGGACCATTTAATTTAATTGCTTACCCTGAGAGTAACATATCTTTTAGAGTAAGACCAGATTACATTTTAGATAGACCCCAAAGGTGTTTAGTAGATAACCTTTGGATCTCTTATAATAAACAAAACAATAATCATTTTATGGCATCCATGAACTCTTTATGCCATTACATGACAGAAAAGAGTAGGCCTAGGTTTAAATACTATGTAGTCATTCATGGAAAAACTAACGGAATTTTTCAAACATGGTTAGAAGTGTTAGATTCAATACAAGGTTTTAAAGCCCCTCTTTTAAAAGGTTTTAATGATTTTACCGAAGCCACCAATCATGCTAGAGGGTATTTAGAACCAAACTACTATATATCTCCTTCACTCAGACAAAAT
>NW_025869086.1:0-1293 GCF_002878395.1 Capsicum annuum
TTCAATGTTGCAAAACTCACAATGCGACCAGTCTTAATTCCCTCTTCTATCATCTCCCTTATTTTAAGAACCTCAATGAACGGCTTGCCTAATGCAGGTAACAAGTGTTAATAATATGTTTTGTCCTGCGGTTGAATAAACACCTCTACTATTTTTCTTTCTTTCATTGGTGGTTTTACTATAGTAGCTTGTCCGTGCCATCTGATCGCATACTCTCTAAAACTCTCAGTATTCTTCTATGTTATACTAGTTAGGGATTTTTCGTCAGGGATCAACTCCACATTATATTGAAATTGTTGCACAAATTCGTTAGCTAGGTCATCCCAACTAATCCATTTGTCAATATCTTGGTCAACAAACCATTCTGAAGCTAGACGTGAAAGACTCTCACTGAAATATGCCATGATTAATTCTTCCTTCCCTCTAGCGCCCCTTAGCTGGTTGCACTAGCGTCTCAAATGTGCTACAGGATCGCCATGTCCATCATACTTCTAAAACTTTGGCATTTTAAAACCAAGAGGAAGATGTACACCAGGAAACATGCACAAATCTTTATATAAGACACTTTTGTACCCCCCAAGTCCTTGCAAGTTTTTCATAGTCAATTCCAAACATCTCAATTTTCTTGCTATTTCCTCTTATTCTTCTGTCATAACAGGCTTCTCAGTGTTAGGAGGAAATTCAGGCGGTTGAGGGCAATCGTAAGGACCAGTCAACCTAAATGTAGGCTCGAGAGCATAATGCTGATCACTAAAACTATTCAATGCAAGCTCACTTGTAGAGTAGGGAGGCACAACTTGTGGATGAACATCAAAAGTAGGAGGTGGGGGTGGCGCCGCAAAAGCATGAACAACAGCTGGATCCGAGTATGTGGTAGTCTTGGATTGGAGAGTGAGGAAATGAACATTGGAAATGGATGGAGATTGTTGCCCCGGAGTCGATCCTGATGCATGTTGTGGCATATCAACAAAAATGGGAAATTGTGCATGTGACACGAGAGGAAAGCTAGAAAGATATTCCAGATTATCAATGGGAACTGGAGGAGGCGGCAACCCATTAGCCCAAGCTTGATGCATTTCGATAATTTGCCGCCTTAATTTCCGAATCTCTTCATTATCTCTTACATTCTCATTCCCCGAACTCCCAATCTGATTAGTGACAACTAACTCGGTATCCTTGCTGGCCATAACTTCCTCTGTGACTTGGAGAAATATAAAGGACCAGCCAAAATGCCACAAACCAACCACCTTAAACTAACTGGACAAGAGATAGCAAATGCGTTAGAGTTCAACG
>NW_025869087.1:0-2036 GCF_002878395.1 Capsicum annuum
GTATCAAATATGACAAAACAATGAAATAAAAGAGAGTGAATAGAATTGGACCTCGATTTTTATTTCAATCCGTCAAAATTTTGATTGGAGCTTCGACCGGAATACCTCGAACGACAAAGCCTCGATTCTGAACTCATGAATTGAATAAAACCCAACACTAAACTAATCTCCGAGCAACCCAAACGAGCGTTTCGCTAACTTGGTCGTTTTTCGGTGGAAATGGACGGGAACGAGTCTACATCAGGGGTTTTGGTTGGTTTCTTTTCGAACTGTTTTGCTGAAACGGACCTGGACAGTTGGACGGAGGGGTTTTTTGGTAGAATCAGCCGAAAACAGGGATGAGGGTGGCTGGCAGTGTATTTCCGGTAGTGAATCCGGCGAGTACGTCTCCGGAAAACCAAACCAAGGGTCCTTTTCCCTCTTTCTCCTCTCTCTCGCGTTCACAAATCACTTCTCCCTCAATTCACTGTTTTTCCTTTGATCTCTATCTTTATCTCCCTATCACTCAGTTTTCTCTCACAATCGCTCCATTTTATTTTATTTTTTGCTTTTCTTCTGATTTTCCAATCTAGGTGTGTACATTTTCGATGGTGAGTGTGCATGGCTTGAGGTTTGTGTGCTCTACTGTGAATTCAGAGATTTTGTGCTCGGTGTGTGTGGAATCTTTAATAGGTTCCTTTCTGTTATTTTGTTTTTTGTCCTACCCCTGTTATTTGGATGATGATGATATATGGTGAGTATATCCTAGTGTGATTTTTGAGTAAAAAGGTCCCAAGATTCTATTAATAAATTCAATAACTAGAATTGTTTTACCTTAAGAGAAAAGATAAATTTTTGACAGAATTAACCTATCTTAAAATACATTTTAATTACTAGAAAGAGATCACTTCTATTTGGACTCCGTTGGTGGCAACTTGTAACGACACATGAGACAATTTGGGTTTTTAAGAAGCCAAGTCTCGATGCAGCCATAATGGAAACTGTGGCTGCAAGGCAAGCTGTATTGTTGTGTTCTAGATGAGTAACTCTCCTTACATATCACACACTCATCTGTCCATTCATTTTCTGGAAGATGAACTCTTTACAAAGACTGCATTATTGATCTTACTGCAGGCAGCGACATGAATTCTCTCCTAGCTTGCTCAGTTAAAGTCTGTACTAATTCCCTTTCATAATTCTCATCAAAATGCATGCACCAACAATTTATTGTGTTCCTCACAGCATCTTTTATATCCCCTTCATAGGCTTCAATCCATTGTAATTTTTCATACAAAGATGGTTCGTTAGATTGTCCCAACCCCTTGATTATTTTATAAGTAACTCTCCAAACTATTTCTCCAATCTCATCATATTGGTTTTTAACAATTCTGGATTTGGTAGGTTCAAATTCTTGAGGAGATACATAAAGTTTCTAAACAATTATCAGGCTCACATAAGCTGTATCATCATCTTGCAAAGGAGGTGCAAGGTTCTGTGTTGTACGAGCACACTCCAAAATTTGTTTGATTAAATCATGTTTGCTCTCCAAGATTTTCTCAAGTCCATCCCACTTAATTCTTTCTAGGGGACAATGTAAGATAGTTTCTGAAGGCAGCACTGTGTCAACAATATCCCATGACAATGAGTTGTACTTCCCATACCACTTAGTATGAAAGGGGTACTCTTCCATAATGTTGTCAAAACAAGTGTAAGCAAACTTGACAAGTAGATCAATCTCCAAGTTAAAATTGTTGCCTGAAATATTGACTGCACAAGGAAGAGTACTTCTAGCATTACGAAATTGGGGGAACACATGAATTTGACTGGCAGATGTGGATGACTATATTATTTGATGAAACTAATCGAAGCGTAAATATTGAAGTTTACAACTGGACTCATAAAAGTATATGGAGAAAAAAATGTGTTTTCCCTTTTTGTGTAGATTAGGACTTGCACTTGGATTCCTAGCTGTTACCAAAATACGCGTGAAATAGCTTACCAAATATATATGGATAAAGATAAAGAAAAAGTTACCATATATGGTAACTTTTTCTTTA
>NW_025869088.1:0-2700 GCF_002878395.1 Capsicum annuum
AAATGAGATTCAAGGGTTTTTGAGAATACTAAAATATCATCAATATAGACAATGATAAAGTCCATATAGGGATTAAAAATGTCATTCATAATTTTTTGAAATTCAGAAGGAGCATTTTTTAAACCAAATGGCATAACATTCCATTCATACTGTCCAAAAAGGGACATTAAAAGCAGTTCTATAAGTATGCTCTTTATCAATTTGAATTTTCCAATAACCAGATTTTAAATCAAATTTAGAAAATATATTAGCATCATATAATCTGGAAAGTAAGTCTTTTTTATTCGGTATAAGATATCGAATACATTTTAAAACTTTATTCAGAGGTTTATAGTTTATAACTAATCAAGGTACTCCTCGTTCTTTTTCAGCAGCATTATTGACATAAAAAGTAGTACAAGACCAAGGGAATTTCGAAGGTTTTATAAGACTCTTTTGCAGAAGACTATCAATTTCTGTCTTACAGAATTCTACTAATTCTGTATTCATTTGACAGGGTCGAGATTTTATTGGAATTTTTTCTTCACTGAAGTCATTTTCATAAGGAAGAGAAACACTATGCTTTTTTCGGTTCCAGAAAGCATTTGGATGATCAGCACAAATATCAAAAATTAATTGATTAGAAATTATTTTTATTTTTTTTTGGACTTTTACTGATTTTAAAGTATCAAAAATATTAATACTCATTAGTTCTAATTGTAAAAAATTAATTTGCTTTTGTTTCATACTGATAAGGGCATTTATATCCCTTGTTATAGGATTAGTAACAAAAGGATAAGAGATTTATTTATTCTTATAAGTAGCCTTAAAATTATTTACATCAATATATGTATAAGGATAAATAGCATTTATAAAAGGTATTCCTAAAATAATAGGAGGATATAATTGATTGTTTACTAAAAAGAAGAAATGTGGAATGCAGACTTTATCTCGACATATATGAATATTTGATAATTTATAGTTGATGTCAAGAGTATGACCAGATGCAGACTTGACTATGTGAGTAGTTTTTTCAAAATATCTGGTTGGAATTAGTCCTTCTTGAATACAACTAACATCAGCACCACTATCAATCATAGTAATATTAGTGATAGAAAATTCCTTATTTATCAGAATAGTGCAATTTATATACCATTTATGAGCAGTAACTATTTGCATCATCCCCAAGAAATAATCCCTTTTTAAATCTTCTGTTGGACTAAATTTATCAATTTCAGAATTTTCAGAGTATTCCAAATCCTTTTCTTTTCCTTTCCTTTTGAAGTAATAGAAGTTTCAGGGATATCAACAATCTTTTCTTCAAGTTTCAAAATTCTATGATCGAAGATCATCTGATTTTGTTTTAAGGAGACAATTTCTTTTTTTAATTGTTCAACTTCGATTTTTAAATCATTAAAGGTAGTATCTCTACCTGGAGTTTGATTCAACGCAAGACGTTGGTTAACTTCGGCTAAGGAATAAGACATGTGATAATTATCATAAGAGTTTTCTTTAGAAATACTAGTATTAGAAGAAGTTTTTTGAGTAGCAAAATTAATGATTTTTTCACGAAGTTTTTCATCAGTAACTTCTTTTAGTAATTCAAGAACATTATCAGCAGTAAGAGTTTGGACATTTAAATCAAGATCTTCGAATTGCGCTTAAAGTTTATACATTATTTCATCACAATTACAAATATCATTATCACAATTATTACATTTATCAACCTGATTGAGTTCACTATCAGAAATAGGTAATTCAAAATTATTTTTAGATGTAGAATCAGATTCGGAATCAGAGGTATATAACAAATTATAAACTTGGTCATGAACTTCTTTAAAAAGTCCTAAGGATTTGAGTTTTTGTAATTTGCAGTTTGGAGCTATATGACCATACTGGTTGCACTTATAGCACTTAATTTTGGCTAACTCTCTTTTTGATCTATTTTTCGTGAATCTAGTAGACTTACGGAAGGAGTTTCTAGTTTCATGTTCTTCTTTGGTTCTATGCCTAGAACGTTTATTTCTATAGGATTTATTAAGCTTGGAATATCTTTGGGTTTTTTGTGCTAAAGGTTTATCCATACCAAATTGTTCACAAAAATCTCCTAATTGGGATTTTTCTCTGAGTTTGTCGAGCTTAATTTGTCTGGCTAATTTTAACTCGTTGCAAAGGGCTAAGCCTTCTTGAGTACAAGCTACAATAAGCTGACCATAAGTTTTTTCTAAATACTGCACTTCGCCATTAGATCCTCTAAGTGATTTTCTAACTCTTTCAACAAATAAAGGTCGAAGGCCATCAATGAATTTAGCTTTCCAATGGTCATACTTACTTTCGGGTAAATCCATAAGCCTACTAAGAAAGGTGTCTTTATACCATCTAAATTCTCCTAAGTGTTTGCATTTTAAACCATTAAGAAGAGTTTTAATGTTTTCATACTGATTGGTGAATCTTTCTCCAAAATATTCAATAATTGTAAGCATAAGGGTATAGACAGCATCTGATCGTCTTGCCCGAAGTGGTCGACCTAGATTATCTTTTCCAGGTTTATCATTGCTGGCATTAAAAATAGCCTTGCATTTATCGTCGTCTAGGAAATTATCCCACCAGCCTCGAAGTTGGCCAGTAAATCCCGCAACAATCATTTTACAAATTGTAGGGTCAGTACGATTGACTCGATTCTCTGGCGAAGCAGTGGCTGTGGCAATAGTAGCATACATG
>NW_025869089.1:0-1480 GCF_002878395.1 Capsicum annuum
AAGGTGTTGTGCACTTGATATTCCGGAGGAAGGTCAATTTTATAGGCATTATCATTGATTCTTTCAAGTACTTGAAAGGGACCATCACCCCTCGGCATCAACTTGGTTTTCCTTTGTGAAGGAAAACGGTTTTTTCTAAGGTTCACCCAAACCCAATCTCTCAGTTCAAGAATAAGGTTTCTTCTCCCCTTGTTTGCTCTCTTAGCAATCTCTTGATTTTTCTTCTCAAGCTTTTGCCTCACTTTCTCATGCAATTTCTTCATGGCTTCGGCCTTCTTGCTTCCATCTAAGCTAATCATAATATCACTTGTCAAAGGAGTTAAAGCCAAAGGGGTGAGGGGGTTAATGCTGTATACACACTCAAAGGGAGTCATTCCCGTATTTGAGTGTATAACCCGATTGTATGCAAATTCCACCAAAGGTAGGTGGTCCTCCCATGAAGTCATTTTGCCTTTAACCATTGATCATAACATAGAACCCAAAGTCCTATTTACAACCTCAGTTTGGCCATCGGTTTGGGTGGCAAGATGTAGAGAATAGTGATCTAGTGCCAAGCCTACCCCACATTGACTTCCAAAAGTGACTAAGGAACTTAGAGTCCCTATC
Organism: Capsicum annuum; assembly: GCF_002878395.1. NCBI lineage: Eukaryota > Viridiplantae > Streptophyta > Magnoliopsida > Solanales > Solanaceae > Capsicum > Capsicum annuum. The sequence continues at coordinate 607 of NW_025869089.1, forward strand.
ACTTACAATAGTCCTCAGAACACAATGAAATTTGACAACATTTTCAACAAATAAAGATGCCACACTTGATGCATCTTCACTTTTTGAACAAGGAATGAAGTGTGCCATCTTAGAAAACAGATCAACCACTACAAAAATGCTATCCCTACCTCATCTAGTCCTTGGTAATCCTAACATAAAATCTATAGATATATCAAGACAAGGACGTAAAGGAGTGGGAAGCGTGGTATACAACCCGTGAGGGAGGATCCGAGACTTGGCTCCCTTGAAATCTAAACATTGGCCGCAAATCCTAGCTACATCCCTATGCATTCTAGGCCAATAGAATTGCTCCTCTAATATCCCGAGGGTCTTGTCAATCCCAAAATGATCCATTAGACCACCATCGTGTGCTTCTCTCTCAAAAAACTCTCTCCAAGAGCTAGAAGGTACACACAATCGTCTACCTTTAAACAAGTAACCATCAATTTTGGCATAGGGATTTGAACCCCTATTCGAAACCCACTTGTCCCTAGCCAATTCTTCGCATTCCCTAAAGATAGGAGCAAAGTGAGGGTCCTCGGGATACAATGCCTTTAGGATCTCGAAACCCATTAACTTTGAAGACAAAGTGAACACAAGTACATGTTTTCTACACAAGACATCGGCAATCACATTGTCCTTACCCTTCTTGTATTGAATAACATAAGGAAAGGTTTCAAGAAATTCAATCCATTTGGCATGCCGCCGGTTAAGTTTGTCTTGTGCCCGAAGATGCTTCAAGGATTCATAATCCGTTCAAATCATGATTATTTAGGCCACAAATAATGTTGCTAAGTGGTCAAGGCTCTAATCAAGGCATACAACTCTAAATCGTACGTAGAGTAGTTTAGAG
>NW_025869090.1:0-1828 GCF_002878395.1 Capsicum annuum
TTATGGATGACCTCTTCCCAGACCAAGGGTTTGGGGACAAAGATATTGGATCTATCTTTGTTGGCCTCCATAAGAGTGGTGACGCCTCTAGGACTTGTGAATCTAGCTTGGGGTGCTAGAGTTGTACCCATGAGTCGGTAATATACTCTGTATATTATCGCAATTTCTCTGGTATTATCCTTACTGTTCATGTTTTTTGTTTTAACATTAACAGTTAAAACATCCATGATGTTAGGATCATTAATATCTACTGAGATATTAGGGTAACAATTAAAGTATACCGGGCCGTCGGCTAGGTTACTTTGGATGACTCCTAAGAGAGAATCGTCAAAATTCAACAGACGAGCATCTCTTAGTATAGCACAGACAGGGATGTCTAGGCCCTGTTGAAAGAGGGGCTTAATTGCCACCTGAACAAGTCCGATAGGCAGATAATGAAACTGACTTTTAAATCGGTTTAGATCTAAGTCATTTAAAAGTTGAATAATTTCTAAAGAATTATTGATAGCAAAAGTAGACTCAGAGGTCTTAATATTATGTTTTTTGCCAGGGCTGGTGAATCCATAGTCTTGGCAGAAGGTTCCTAGTCCATATTTGGAGGTACTATCCTTCTTAAGTTGTTTCTTAAGCTTGATATCAGTGCATAGATCTATCCCTACAGTAGTGATGAAACTAATTAAGTCACCATAGGTTAGGATATCATAAGGGATTTTTCCCTCGAATCTGTCCTTAATTTTGGTCCGAACCTTTTTGGCAAAGAGAGAAGGGAGACCACTAATGAACCGTTCCTTCCAGAAATCATTGTTACAATCAGGTCGGATCATGACCTTTACTAGGAAGGTATCTTTGTACCATCGAAAGTCTGCTAAGTCTTTGCACGTGAGATTATTAAGGATTTCTAGGCTCCTATCTTAGAATAATTTAGGTTCTCCTATGAAATGTCTTGCTATATGGTATAGGAGAGCGGCACAAGCGTCTTCTTTTGCAACTTGCTCAAGAATTTCCTGGCCATTTTCAGTTTTAACTACTGTTTCTACAGCTGTGGCTCCATAGATCAGATTTTTGACATCATCGGTGAAGTAATTATCCAACCAATGTTTTATCATACCAGTAAAACCTGATACGATCATGGTAGCCGCTTCTTTGTCAGTGGCTCCTCTGATTTTGTATTCGGTAATAGCCGCGCCCATTTCATGTAGTTTGTTGTAGATTTGATGCTCAGCCAAACCGTCAACATTCCATTCTGTTATTCCTCGACCATCATGGTTGGAGGTCGAAAGGTAGGGATTTTCTTCAAACTGAACATCTGGGGGAGAAGGTTTCTTGTAATAATTTTTCCTAGTAGAAAAACGATCACTGGTAAGTTTGGAAAGAGCGTTTTTTGGATTGCTGGACTAAGCTTTCTGGTTGCTGGATTCAGCTTTCTCAGAGATTTTAAACTTAGAGAGTTTGTCATTGATTTGTTCCAAGATTTTTCCCGAAAACTTGAAATCATCGCTGAGGTTAGGGAATTTCTCCTTTTGGAATTCAGGAATCTTGAAGATGGGGTTGGTTATAGGACTGGGAATTGAAATCCCTTTCTCAGGAGCGGGGGAACTGAAAGGAAGTATAGAATTTTTAGCATCTCCTATTTGCCGGGAGAGCGTGTGAAGGACCTGATTGGTATAGTTGTTTTGTTCAACTATTCTGTCAAGGTCTCTATTGATAGGGGTGGAGAGAGGTCTATCATGCTTCTTCTTGAAGGGAGAAGCATTGAGGACTTCATTGGAATGAGGGATTTTTATCCCTTCGAGAGGAGGAGTAACGGATTCAATTATCTTGTTACTCT
>NW_025869091.1:0-1852 GCF_002878395.1 Capsicum annuum
CAACTTCACCATTCCTTTCGGGGGAATACAATTCGAGATGAAAAATTTCAAGAAACTTATTTTCTTCCAAGAAATAGATTAAGAATTAAGGTAAGGAATGAAAAATATGAAAATAAGAGCTTCCGTTCGTAAAATTTGTGAAAAATGTTGACTAATCCGCAGGCGGGGACGAATTATAGTAATTTGTTCCAACCTGAGACATAAACAAAGACAGGGATAATCAGACTTGCCAGAAGAGTCGATGTATAAATAAAGAATCTGTTTTTACATGAAATGGATATATCCATATATCTCTGACTCATATTTATGAGATGATAAAATATGGCAAAAGTTATACCGAAAATTAGTTCGCGTAGGAATGGATGTATTGGTTCACGTAAGGGTGAACGTAGAATACCAAAGGGAGTTATTCATGTTCAAGCAAGTTTCAATAATACCATTGTCACTGTTACAGATGTACGGGGTCGAGTAGTTTCTTGGACCTCCGCTGGTACTTCTGGATTCAAAGGTACGAGAAGAGGAACACCGTTTGCTGCTCAAACTGCAGCAGCAAACACTATCCGTGCCATAGTGGATCAAGGTATGCAATGAGCAGAAGTCATGATAAAAGGTCTCGGTCTCGGAAGAGATGCAGCATTACGAGCTATTCGTCGAAGTGGTGTACTATTAACTTTCGTACGGGATGTAACTCCTATGCCACATAATGGCTATAGACCTCCAAAAAAAAGACGTGTGTAGAGCTGAACATTGAAGAAATCTCAAGAGAAATAAAAGATTCGATGATCTAATCAAATAATAGTACTATGGTTCAAGAGAAAGTAACAGTCTCTACTCGGACACTACAGTGGAAGTGTGTTGAATCAAGAACAGATAGTAAACGCCTTTATTATGGACGCTTTATTCTGTCTCCACTTATGAAAGGCCAAGCCGACACAGTAGGCATTGCGATGCAAAGAGCTTTACTTGGAGAAATAGAAGGAACATGTATCATACGTGTAAAATCTGAGAAAGTCCCACATGAATATTCTACCATAACGGGCATTCAAGAATCGGTACATGAAATTTTAATGAATTTGAAAGAAATTGTATTGAGAAGTAACCTATATGGAACTTCTGACGAGTCTATTTGTGTCAAGGGTCCTGGATATGTAACTGCTCAAGATATCATCTTGCCGCCTTATGTAGAAATCGTTGATAATACACAACATATAGCTAGTTTAACAGAATCAATTGATTTTTGTATTGGATTACAAATAGAGAGAAATCGTGGATATCTTATAAAAATGCCACATAAATTTCAAGATGGAAGTTATCCTATACATGCTGTATTCATGCCTGTTCGAAACGCGAATCATAGTATTCATTCTTATGGGAATGGAAATGAAAAACAAGAGATACTTTTTATCAAAATATGGACAAACGGAAGTTTAACTCCGAAAGAAGCACTTCATGAAGCATCCCAAAATTTAATTGATTTATTTATTCCCTTTTTACATATGGAGGAAGACAATTTATATTTACAGGACAATCAACACACGGTTCTTTTATCCCCTTTTACCTTTCATGATAAATTGTCTAAACTCATAAAAAACAAAAAAAAATAGCATTGAAATCAATTTTTATTGACCAATCAGAATTGCCTTCCAGGATCTATAATTGCCTCAAAATGTCCAATATATATACATTATTGGACCTTTTGAATAACAGCCAAGAAGATCTTATGAAAATTGAACATTTTCGTAGCGAAGATATAAACAGATATTGGGCACTTTAGAAAAATATTTCGTAATTGATTTAGCAAAAAATAAGATTTCAATCTATTTTGACTAAATAAGTCCAATAGATTTAAAAC
>NW_025869092.1:0-1607 GCF_002878395.1 Capsicum annuum
ACAATCCCAGCAAACAAAATTATATCTACGAACTACGAAGAAGAAAAAAGATGAAGAAGAAAACAATAATAAAAACTAAAATAAAAAAAAGATGTGTTTACCTTTTTTGGGGCAGTAAAACGAGACTACGAGTTTCGTTGGAATCAACCACCACCGAAAAACATCGCCGACAACTCAAAAATTTTGATTAGCCGATCAACTTATGAAACAAAAATTTTTACTAAATAAAAATAACTATTTTTGCTCAAAAGAAATTTTTTTTCACCTTTCTAGCCTTTTTGTTCTTCCTTCTCCCCTCCTCTCTCTACCAAAGTAGTGGTAGTATTTATAGGAGAGAATGAGGTATTTTTTTTCCTTTTTCCACCAATGTGGGAGAAAAGTATTTATAGAAAAGGATAGAGATTTATTTCTTGTCATCTACCAATGTGGGAGAAAAAGCATTTAGGAGGGTTTTTGGAATGTAAAAATTAAAGATAAGGTGAGGTGGAAAATAATGTGGGGGGAATAGTGAAATTTGAATTTATTTTTTGGTGGGAATTGGGTAAAAGTTATGAGATTTCTTGAAAATTTTGGGGTTATTTAAAATATAACACCAATTGGAATTTAAAATTTAGCCACATTTATTTATTTTGACCAAATTAAAAATTAATTGACGAATTGCATTGCAATTATGATCAATTTTCAATTATGGTCAAATCTAATAGATTGGCTAAATTAAATTAATACTTTTTTTTTATCCCGAGCTTCTTGATTTAATAAAAGAAATGCATATTTATCCAAATAAATTATTTTTTATAATAAATTATATTTAAATTAAGATTTTAATCATTTGAATTTATTTTCAGGATAAGCCTTAATTAAATCCGATATTTTGTAAAATAAATATTTAAGTAAAAAATTATATAATCTCGTATAACTGAACATCATAGTATATAATCGCTACTTAAAATGACAAAATCACGTACGAAAAATATTTTAAATTTTTTTTATTTGGATGAAATAATTATTTTGGTTTATTAAAAACTGAAGAACATCAGGATTAAATTTAGTCGTGGAGAGAAAAAATTAGGTGTCAACAGAATCAAGTCCAAGTAAAGGAACAAGTGCAACAGCTCAGCTACATCCACCACTCTATGAGCTTGCTTTACAAGTGTTATCTCAATCAGGAGCAGAAGATAATGAACACGGGGAAGAGGAATCTTTCAAAAGTGATGATCCAAATGCTAATAGCCCTTCCATCGAAGAGTTGGTCAAAAGCTTCAGCATTGATCATTACCCTATGAGAATGCAGTGCGACGGTGCCACAGATTTAACGGGTGATCTCGTGGTTAAGTCAGTCATGAAAAAATCTTTCAACACCTTCAGAAAAATACTTCGAGAACAAAAATTGGATTCTTATTTTAGGAAAAGCTGCTTTGGGAAATATTTTGATTTACCGGAAGACAACAATGCTCATTTCCAGATGAAAATGGTATATGATCTTGTCAAGCGCAGGTTTATGTATGAAAACAAAGATAAGATGGATGAGGTATGGATAAATTATTGTGGCATGCCTGTTTGTTTTGGTTAGGAGGAGTTTGCCATAGTTACCGGACTAAAATGTTATC
>NW_025869093.1:0-5459 GCF_002878395.1 Capsicum annuum
TTTTTATAAGAACATCTTTGAATTTCTTAAGCTTTTCTTACTTCTATTCCATTTTCATTTTGTAACTAACTAGATATAGTTTTTTTATATAGATCAATCAATTGAACCTTAAGACTGATTAGTATCGCGAATATGGATGTATGTGGTTGAGCGCAGCGAGAGGGATTAAATGTTTGAAAATCCTAAGAAAAAAGGTAGATGATAGTACTTGATATTATTTTTATCTTATCCTCTATATGCCAATCGTCCTCTCTCTAAAACAGAAAGAAAATATTTAATGTGCATTACATGCTAAGTAAATGTGGATATGCGGGATGGATAGGTACGTCTTTGAGTTCCTCTATTTAATAAATAAATTCTCATTATTTTTATTCATCTCAAGATCTTGAATTTCTACTCACTCAAATCATTTCTTACTAATTAAGCATCCCCCTCTCTCTGTCTGACATCTATCCCTTTAAAGATCTCTTTGTAACGTTCCTTCAGGAGCGTCGACGACCGAAAGTTAAGTATGGGGTTGTAGCTCTCGCCGACGGTAGGTAAGGTAATATTCTCTCAGATCTTTTCAACCCATTTCTCACTCCTATTCATTCTCTCTACCCACCTTTTTCTCTGACTAGTTACCACCATTTCTACCAGAACCCCATATTTTTTAGCGAGAGAAAAACCAATTCCACTACCTGAATTGACGGTCCAGCGACCACCAAGAAATAATGGTAACCCAGAACTATTTTCTCAATGGCCTTCCAATGAAGCTCCGACAGGCAATACTCTGGTACCCATTTTTTTTGGCAGATCACGACATACATTCTTGGGATCATATTTATTTTTCAATGTTCAAGTTTAGGGTCGATATCAGCCATAGGTAAAGGCGGTGGCAACAACATTCTGGCGACCAATTTCTCCACTAACTTGTCGGAATCTGACGAAATGATCAAGAAAACATCCTCACTTCACCTTCTCATAGGATCAGGTGCACTCATTTCATCTCTTCTAATTTATCTAGTCTAGGTTCCTGATTAAATGGAGGCGGCTACGTCTTGTGTCTTTGATACATATTTTTCAGTCCTTTCTCTCTTGATTTATTGTATTTTATCTTGACTGTTTTTGTGGGATTATTGGTTCCTGTTTCTCTTTTCCTGAGTAGAAGTTAGTTGAGACTAGTATATCTATTTACTGTGGTACGTGTTGAAATTTTCTTCTTGTGTTGGGGAAGAGGCGGAGCAAGGATTTGAAGTCTGTGGGTTCTGAATCAAGTAAAAAAGCATAAAAATCAATGAAAAAACCATATGCTGCTGCTGCTGGGATTCGAACCCACGCCCATGGGCCAAAATGCCTTAAAATTGACCCAACAACCACTGGATCGAGCAACAATGTTTGACAGTGGGTTCACAGTACATAATAATATACATATATTCAGAATTTAGTAATATAAATATAAAGTCTACGTAAAAGCTACTGAGTTCGCCCGAACCCCCATAGGGTATTGTAGCTCCGCCCCTGTGTTGGGGTTACTTTCTATAGCTGACCAAGGTTATTGTGACTTGTATAGTTCTTGTTATTTATTGTTGTTTGTAGGACTTGTGTTATAGTTTATTGGTTTTGTGGTCCTGGGCATAAGTGGTTGTTTCTTATTTTTTCCAGTAGGTTTTTCTCATTATTACTTGTGCATCTTTTTAGCCTTTCCTATTTGATTTTTACCCCAGCCTATTTGCTCATTTTTTCTCGTCTCTTTTTAAGTTATGGTTTTGGTGCATGATGGTAAACTAAGGTCATGTTCTAGGTCGGGGTTGGGTTTAGGGTCGAGATTAGGGTATAGGGTAAGGGCGGGGTCTGGGTTTGGGAATGGGATAGGGGCGTGTCTAAGATAGAGTTTGGGGTTGGGGTTTAGGGAAAGTAGGGTTAGGTGGGGTGAGGAAGATTCCAAGTTGAGAATTGGGTCCTTGAACATAGGGACTCTTCAAGGGAAGTCCATAGATCTCATGAAGATTCTTAGGAAAAGGAGGATTAGTATAGCTTGTGACCAGGAAACTAAATGGGTATGCTCTAAGGTGAGGGATGTGAAAAGGTATAAGTTGTGGTACTCGAATAGCATGAGGCATAGGAATAAAGTAGGTATCTTAGTAGATGAAGAGCTTAGGGGCAGGTTGTAACACCCCCCACTTTCGGGCTAAAGTTTGATCCATCGTTCTTACGTGTATAAGCTATAATCCAAGTGATTACCATGTGAATATAAGTTTCCTGATCTTTATCCTAGTGTGTGAAGTGCTCTTGAGGTTAAAAATGTTCATAGGAATCACTTAGAGCCATGTTGAGCTAAGATCATTTGATTGGTCCAAAATTTGGCATTCGATTCTACAATCGTCCACTTTAAATGTGTATAGCTTTTTATATACAATGATTTTTCATCTCAAGACCCACCAAATTTTATATAATTGAATTAGCTTTCCAACGATATCAATTTCGCCAAAATCTGATACCCGAGCAAAAAGTTACAGCCATTTTCGTGAAGAGGCAGTAAGCTGAGGCGATATGCCCACAACGCGTACTCCATCACCCCTAGCTATTTCTCAGGTTCTATTTTCGTGTGTTTAAGGGAAAAAGGGTCCTTTCCTTCACCCTAACTCATCCATAACAGATAATTAAAGCCCCAAAAAAATTATTTACATTATTATTCATCCTTTTCTCTCCAAAGGAAGCCCTAGCCCCCTTAAGAAAAGTTCATGAAAATCATTCAACAAATCTAAGAACTCATCTTCAAAAGAATCATAGGAATCCAAGATTCAAGTTTTCTCATCTAAGATCATCAAGTGAGGTACGTGGGGCTATCCTAAATCTCATGGGCATGGGTTTTATGATTTTTACAAGCTTTGAAGATATTTATGTAAGTATATGAAAAAGGGTTTTGGTAAATAGTTTTAAGAGCATGCATTGTGGAATCAATTTGATGGAATTATGAAATTGTTATGTGGTTTTCTATAATTTTGATTTAAAAATCTCATGCTTATGTGATATGAATTACGAATGTAAATTGTGAAATTTCACTCCCCATGACGAAATTTATGAACCTTGCATGATATAATTTGTGAATTGTTTTTTTGAGAGTATGAATTAATATCCCCTCTTTTTATCATGAAATTTGTGTATAACCAATGTCAGGGGTTGATTTGTGAAAGATGAGAAACTCTTGAGTTTTAAAGGTTTCTTTAGTCATTATTCATGAGTAGAATAAATAGAATGGCCACTATGTTTTCAAGATTCGTAAAAAGAGTGTGTTTGAATGAGTTTAATGTGATTTTGTTGATAAGAACCCTCATGTGACTTGATAAATCTTTGGTGGCCATATACATATTTTTTTTAATAAGAAGGGCTGTGGAATGATGTGATGTAAATGACTTGCAAGTCGGGGTATGACGATACTCCTTTGTGAATTTTCCTTAAAATAACAAGAAAATAATGTTATGAGTGGGTTGCATGTATTTTTATAATAGATTTTGAAACTAGGTTAATGCGAGTTAGGTGGTTACCCAAAGAAAGCATGATTCAGAAGACTCTATACCGAAAACCGTTGTTTGCCAATACGGGACCTTGGCACCCTGCTATGTGATCTTGTGTGCGTAATATTTTGTCTTCCCAATTTGGGACTATGGTTTGGAGCCCTGCTTTGTGATCTTGCGCCCAACCACGATATGTTATTTTGATTTGGGGCTTTGGCACCCTGCTTTGTGATCTTGCATGTCCCCCCCTCACTAGTACTCTAGTCTTGGCGGCAACTGAGATATGGTAGTCAGTGAAAACTATAAAATTATGGGGTGTACCACCTAGCTCAATTGTGTTGGGGGAAATTGAACCATATAGGGTGAAAATGTTGTTGAAACTCAAATACCTTGCCCATGTATTTTTGAATGATTTTTGTGATACTATGTTTTACAAAGGCTCTCACCTATGTTGTATAAAAATATATTTTGTTTTTGAATTACTCTGTGTACCAGTACATCTGTATTGACCCCCTATATTTCAGGATTCTTAGACACAGTCCTGGAGTCCCATTAAGCAATAGAATGACTTGTTAGATGTTTACAGCTGGTAAGCCTCTCTTACTTCGGAAGGCCTGTATTAGAACTTGTTATTGTTATTTTATTTTGATTCACGGTTCAACTGGGGCCTTGTCCCAGTTTTAGACAAGATGTTGGTTTTGATGCATTAGAGATTTCACAGACTAATGTTAGATGTTGTTAGAGGCTTATGGATTCCATTCCAGTTGTCCAATTAAATTGTGATATTGACCATGATTCTGTATTGTTTTATATTTCCGCATTTTCCTTCATATTATATGACAGTGTGTATGATTGCTAGATAAAGAATGGCACTCAGGACTTCATGGTTTGGGATGCCCATCACGGCTAGGGCCTCAGCTTGGGTCATGACAAATTTGGTATCAAAGCACAGTTCATGGTCCTAGGGTGTCTAGAAAATCGCATCGGGTCGAGTCCTATTTATGGGTGTGAAGCGCGCCATACTTATAAATGGGAGGCTAGAAGGCATTTAGGAATGTTTCTCTATCTTTATGTTCTAGTTCATGCTATGGAGTCAGAATGTCCCTCTTTCATACTCTAGTTCGTGCTATGGCATCGTCCATACGAAAGTAAAGCTATCCTAATTCTTTTATTACTTTGATTTTCTTAGACAAATCTCATTTTTGAGGTTATTCAAGTACAAAAGTTTAGAATCCAAATGATGTGGTCCTTTTCTGGATGAGTGATAAAAGATTATAAAATTATGCAAGGACTTGAGAGGAGTCCGTTAGTGCTTCAAGGTGTATCAATTCTAGTTTAAACTTTGATCCTGATAAAATCGTATTTTTAAGCTTGAGGTATTAAGTGTATCCAGTTCCTTCGAAAATTCTTGTTACAGATGGCATGCATAAGGGTAATACTATGTAGTGGAATGTTAGAACTGTATTTCCACTCGAGTAGTAGTATATATTAAAGTGTCATGACCTAATGGTAGTGAGATGGTCCAGAAGTTGGTGACATGAAGTGACTAGGTTAGCAGTCAAAGTGAGGGTGACTATTGAGTAAATAAGTAGTTTTAGTTGTATAACCCTTTGATTTAGGGGTGGTTATCTCTCTCTTATGCTGGTTGGATAATATTGTGGCAAGACTTGTAGATCATATGGTGGTGTGTGGAGAAAGTGTTTGTCTTTGGTTTTATTTTTAGTTATTTAAAATAGGGAAGGATCTCAGAATGGATAGTTGTGGTGGGTATAGAAATCAGTTGTAGGTTGTAAAAGGAGAAGGAATAAATTATTCAATAAGTTGAAGGTTAAGACTCATTATCGTTTGTGGGATTTTGAAGGTCATTTTGATGTGAGCATGGGTAAGTAAATATGAAGTGAAAAATTAGAATATATTGTTAAGATTGAAATGAGTTGTATTATAAGATTGAGATCGACTATC
>NW_025869094.1:0-1124 GCF_002878395.1 Capsicum annuum
TTTTAATTTGGTGTCAAAAGTTATTCAATTTCACAGATTATTAGGATCTTTTTGTAAATTTGAGACTTGATTAATGAGCAGTAACTTCAAGCAATATTATATTGTAAATATTTATGCAATTAATATTTTAAAATTTAAATTAAGATTATAAAAATAATATATTTTAAAAAATGGGCTGGCTCGTGGAGGCCCACAACCCAGAGTGTGACGGGTTGGGCTTGCTATTTTCTAGTCTCTCATGTTGATGGGTCAGCCTGGCCGGGCCCTTTAAACTCTAAAGTCTGTGTCAGCTAGCCCGGATGAGTAGGTCCGATCCATATTAACAACTCTAGGAACAGTTATATAATGATAAGAATCCAATTAGAACTGTTTAGTATTAAAACTATCTACTTCTAATATATAATTTTATATTTTTTAATATTATTTTAAATTTAAAGTCAACAATTTATTTGTAACGCCCCAAGATCCCATCCCGAGACGTCACACGGTGCTTAAGGCCACACGCGGCCTCAAGCTTATCCTCTAAACCTATCATCACTTCGTGAATTCATTTTGACAATAGTCATGCTAATTTAAGAGAAAATGACATATCATAAACATACTGGAATAAGATACAAAACTAGCATGTACAATCCAAAATACTGAAATTCTGTACATACTAACCTTTTAGCCTGACAAAGCCTCTATACATCAAAATCAAGGAGACATTGGAAAAAACCCCCAACTGACTCAAACAGTACTGAAAGACATAACAACAAAACGGTATCACAAAATTATAAACACGGTCCTCGAACCATAAGGACTCACCACTGAGCAGACGAAAAAAGGCACCCATATATCGCTAATGTGACTGAGTACCTGAACCTACATTAAGAGAATATGTAGCCCCTAGGAAAATATGTGGGTCAGGACTTTGGAATGTACTGAGTATGTGGGGGTGCATGCAACAATGTAAATATCGTCATCAATTTCATAAAAATATGCATATGTACAATGATGGCTCACTTGGCCTGAGTTAGATTGAAACATACTTTTCATGATCTCATAGTAAATAAATCATATGATAAAAAACTCATAAATCATCAAAAACAACTCAACTCTTCAACTCAAGACTCGGAGTGACT
>NW_025869095.1:0-1109 GCF_002878395.1 Capsicum annuum
AAGGCATCAAAAGATGCCTGCCAAAGGGCAGGATTAGCCATGCTGAAGCTGCTAACCGCCTGAGGATCAGTCAAGAGATAAGTTGCCCTTTCAAGAACAGATTTCAGAATAACAGAGGCTCCATCTCCAGCAGGGCTTCCAAGAGGTCGAAGAGGTGGCTGCTCTGAGGAACAAACAACAGCAGCTAAACAAGCACTAAGCAAATTAAGGTCCATGCCACTTGTACATGCAGAAACTGTTTTTGCTAGAGCAGTGATAGTCTCAGCAGTCCCTAGATCGGGTGGAAGGCCGCCAAACAAAAACCTTAAATGGCGAAAAATTGCCATGCAAACTATTCTTGCAAGCTCACCACCAGGTACAAGAAGCTGAAGATACCTTGAAATGAGTTTCCGGCCTTTTGGGAGAGACACCAACCATAAGAACACAATGTCATCTTTAGGGGTCAGCCGTACTGAACTGTCACTTTTTCCAAGCGGGTCAACAAGCTGAAGTGAGGCAGCCATGCCCTCCAACAGAATCTGCCGCTTTCGCCTCAGCTGAATACCACCATCTTGAGGCTGACTAAACTGAAGTAGCCTATCAATGTCATCAACCTCAAGGAGAAGATAGAAACCATCCTCTATTGTTATTCTAGCAGCAAGCATTGGTTCCTGCTCCAAAGGTTTCTCAGACATCTTCTGATCACCACTGCCATTACATACAAATCCTGGTGGATCACATTCAAGAAGAGGACGAGGCCTTCGGATGGAAGAAAATGAAATCTGCCCCTTAGCATCAACATGGAGGTGAGGTTGTGAGTCTGTAGTATTACGTGATCTTGAAGGTTGCTCCTTGTTTGGACAAAAGCGAGGTTTTGACCTCGACTCAGCTGCTTTCTTTGCAAGGCGAGCTTGGTAATAATAATCATCCGCATATGGATCATTGCCGTGTGTTGCAGGATGCTGCATTTTCAGGATGCTCTCTATTTCATCACCAGTCATGTACTTAGATCTGAACTTTGGAACATTATTGTCACTTTTTTGGCTACTGCCTTCAGAGCCTAGTTTAGAAAAACGCACATTCTGTCTACCTTTATGCGATGACTTAGATTTTGAATCTCTAAAATCAGC
>NW_025869096.1:0-1588 GCF_002878395.1 Capsicum annuum
GGGCACAAGAACGAAAGAGAGTTCTTATTGAAAAACCCCACATACCTTGAATGATGAACTTTAGATCGATACTCGTTTTTGAGATGTTAATCGTTCCTTTGAATGATGGTTCTTGGAGTTCTTGGACTAGGAACTTGGAATCTTGAATAAATTTGCAGAATTAATGGTGAACTTTGAAGGTTCTTGAAGTGAGATGTAGGGGCTTATGGTTTTCTTTTTGAGGGAATTTGATGAAATATAACATATAACACTTCTAATAGGCTTTAATATAGGGTTTGGACGGATTTGGGGTGAGGGGGATTGATCAAATCGCCCCTAAAAATAAAATATTCTCGAATCTGTCCTTTGATCGACTATTTTGATAGTCTGAAGTAGATCAACCATAACGTTTTACTCTGATATCCAACTTGGATGAAACGAATTTCATTACAAAGAGGACTCTCATATATTTCTGTTGATATATAGTATCTCACCTAGATCATTATGTACGAGCAGTTATGATCGTTTGAATTTGATCCAAAAATTCACTTTTGATAGGCTGAAGTAGATCGACCATAACTTTTTTATCTGATAGAGAAATTGGATGAAACTAATTTCATTGGAAAGATAACTCGTACCGCTTTCCATTATATATAGCAGATCACCTAGATCATTATGTACAATGAGTTATGATCGTTTAAAGTTGGAGAAAAAATACGCCAGGCCTCAGTACTTTTTCCTTCATATTTTACTGTTCACTACTATTCATAATTCGATTGGAATGTTCATAACTCGTCGTTCGGGTGTCCATTTTGGATGATCCACACATAATTGGAAAGCTTATTCAATACTCTACACAATGATGGGTTATAATATAAGACATTCCTTACGGAAAATTTATAATTCATTCTAGAAGATAGAACCCAACACGTTTACACATAAAATTTCAACGAAAAATTTCCCAGGGTATTACATAATCCCCCCCTTGGAAACATTCATCCTCGAATGACGCTAAACATGCCAAGATTAGATAGGGAATAGAGAATACAGCTGAAACCATTCGTTAGACTCATCACCACATCGTTTCTCACTCTGAATGCAACATAGAATGCATAAATTCAAGAAACTACAGCTGAATAAATGACAGCTGAACTGCTGCAACTTTTATCAAAAGTGCAGGATGTAGGAAAGAACGGTACCTTTGGCTTGATCGGAGTTCGCAAAAAATAGGTGCGGGTACTTGGATCGCATATCCGCCTCAGCTTCCCAAGTTGCACCATCAACAGATTGGTTTCGCCACAACACTTTGACCAAGGGAACTTCTTTGCTCCTCAGTCTTAGGAGACTAAAATCAAGAATCTCAACAGGAATCTCATCAAAAGAAAGATTTTCTTGAATGTCAACACTCACAGAGGAATCCACAACCACAGCATCGCTAATATGCTTTCTAATCATGGAGACATGGAATATTTGATGAATAGAGGACAACTCGGAAGGAAACTCGACCTCATAAGCTACCTTACCAACAAGGCTTAGAATTTTGTAACGACCAACATAACGGAGACTAAGCTTCCCCTTCTTTCTGAATCTCTTCACCCCCCTCATGGGT
>NW_025869097.1:0-2046 GCF_002878395.1 Capsicum annuum
ACTCCCCCTTGAATGTCTAATAATACGCATATAGGTTGCCTCATTAAAAACCTTACAAGAAAAATCCAGTGGGACAAAACCTCATAAGGAAAAAAGAGTACAACGCGTATTAGCTCCCCCTAATAAGAACTTCCTTGAACCTTTGCATTCCGATCTTGTGCACTATCTTCTTGAAAGTTGCAGTTGGAAGAGACTTGGTGAATAAATCAGCCACATTGTCACTTGAACGAATCTGTTGTACATCAATATCACCATTCTTTTGAAGCTCATATGTATAGAAGAGCTTTTACAAAATGTGCTTCGTTCTATCTCCTTTTATGAATCCACCTTTCAGTTGTGCTATGCATGCTGCATTATCTTCATATAAAATTGTGGGTACTTTGTCACATTTCAAGCCACATTTTTCTCGAATGAGATGTATTATGGACCTCAACCACACACACTCTCGACTTGCTTCATGAATAGCTATAATCTCAGCGTGATTCGATGAAGTGGCTATGATAGACTGCTTTGTTGATCTCCAAGATATGGCAGTACCCCCACATATGAATACATAGCCTGTTTGAGATCGAGCTTTATGCAGGCCAGATAAGTACCCAGCATCAGCATAACCAATAAGATCGGAACTGCAATCTTTAGAATAAAATAAGCCCATATCGGTAGTCCCCTTTAGATACCGTAATATGTGTTTGATCCCATTCCAATGTCTCCTAGTAGGAGCAGAACTATACCTTTCTAGAAAATTTACTGAAAAGGCAATATCAGGCCTTGTAGTATTTGCGAGATACATTAGTGCACCAATTGCACTAAGATATGGTATTTCAGGACCAAGGAGTTCCTTATTCTTTTCTTGAGGTCAGAATGGATCCTTATTCATATCAAGTGATCGAACAATCATCGGAGTACTTAATGGATGTGCTCCATCCATATAGAATCGTTTCAACACCTTTTTTGTGTAGGAAGATTGATGAACAAAGATGTCATTTGTCAAATGCTCAATTTGCAAACCAAGGCATAACTTTATCTTTCCAAGATCTTTCATCTCAAATTCTTTCTTTAGGTAATCAATTACCTTTTGAAGCTCTATTGGCATTCCAATAAGGTTCATGTCATCGATATAGACAACAAGTATAACAAACTCTGACGTTGTTTTCTTTATGAAAACACAGGCAAATTTCATCATTCGTATAACCTTCTTTAGATAAATATTCACTAAGACAGTTATACCACATGCGTCCAGATTGCTTCAAACCATACAATGATCTTTGCAATCTAATGGAATACATTTCCTGAGGCTTTGAACTATATGCTTTCGGCATTTTAAATCCTTTGGAAATCTTTATGTATATCTCATTATCAAGTGATCCATATAGATAGGCTGTTACCACATCCATTAAATGCATTTTAAGTCTCTCATGAATAGTGAAACTAATAAGATAACGCAATGTTATTGCATCCATAACTGGTGAATATGTCTCATCATAATCGACTGTAATACCCCGTATTTTGGGCTAGAATAAAAATCATGATTTTGATGCGTTGATAATCCCAAAGCCATAAATCCTATGCCAATATGGCATGTTAATTAATTGCGTAGTATGTGAATCCATTCAAGCTTGAATTTAGATCATAGAGTTCCTTCAACTCAAGGACGAGTTGAAACTATTTTGATCTATTAAGTTTTAGTGGACGTGTAATTTGTGTCATCTTCCATTGACCATAACTCTTTGTATATATCGAATTAGAGAGCCTACTATGTTTCAAATAATAGGTCTTCGAGTTAGCTTTCCAACGATATCAATTTTGCTAAAATCCAACACCCGAGCAAGAAGTTATGGCCTTTCAAAGTAGTAGGCGGCGCCTATGTAAACATAGGCGATAGCATAGGTACCACCTATGTAAAGGTTTCAGGTGACTTAAACACTCCGTTTTGGGGGCAAAATGATCCTTTTCCATCCTTATTTAGCAATAAACATGAAATTCAGTTCCCCAAAACCCCAAAATACACCTTCATTCATCCAAATAGTTCAAGAACTCTCTCTAGGG
>NW_025869098.1:0-1590 GCF_002878395.1 Capsicum annuum
TTTGTATATAACGAATAAAGGCATCAGAAGAAGGAAAATTAAAAGGCAAACAACCCACAGCTACCATTTTAGCTATTTCTTCCCGATTCCTTAATTTATTATACTTCTTTGCTACGTGACCGATTGCTGGATCCATTCTAGTTTGCGTTGGCCCACCAACATTCCCACCACCTTGTGCAATATTTAAGTCTCTTTTGTGATCTTCAGCTATATGTCTCATTAACGTACCCGTACCCCCTTACTTGCCTCCACTTCTATGCTTATATATTTGTTGACAAATATTGCATTGCACCCCAATATCTGATATACATTTAAAAAATTGCCATGCAATACTAGTTCTTTTACAAGGTCTTGGGGCACTAGGAGGACGGGGAGGGAGATTAACCGATTCAGATCTAACGTTTGCATCTCCTACTGTGGGTGTCTCTGCAATATTTTCATTATCTTCGTCTAAATTAACCGCATCTACTTTATTTTCTTCTTCTATATCGTAATTTTTCTAAACTTCTACATAATCAATATCGTGAGCACCTACACCTATTTCTTTCTCAAAAGGTGTACCAAGCGGTACCGGAGGCGAAGGAACACGGGTATATCTACTACTTGAACTACCTCTACCGCTAGTAATTCGCTTTTTACTACCACTACCGCTTTCGGGACAAAAAATTTTAACACCTTTAGTAGCGAGACTTCTTAATTTATCCATAATATAAATTAAATTAAACTAAAAATATTCAAAATACACAAATATAATAAAATTAAATATTAAACAATTAATTCAATAAATAAAAATTAAACGTAAGAGATGGAACGACAATACCAAATTTTGGAAGTATTCGAAAATTGCGACTTTAGAAACTTCGCTCGTACTTTGTAAACGAAAAATTAAAGTGAACACTTTAAGAAATTAAATATATTGAATATTTGAGAATTGAGAATTGAGAATTGAGAATTGAGATTTGAGAGAGAATGAGATTTGAGAGAGTGAAAATTTGTGTGAAAATGATTTGAAGTTGTAAAGTATTTATAGAATTTTTTTTTAGATTAAAAAATATTTTTTATAGTTAATTTTTTTTTTTAATAAATGGGCCCAAACTAGCCGTTTGGACCCAAAAATGGCTATATAACCGTTGGGCCAACGGCTAGTTTGGCCCAAAATCCCCTTTTTCTTTTTTTAAAAAAAAAAGGTATCCGAGCCGGGCCAGACCGGTTAACTGGCGACCTGAACAGGGCTTGGTCCAGGCCAGGTTAGCCGGGCCCATTTTAAAAAAATAACTAGCCCAGAACCCGAAACCCAATAGCCCTAGGGTTTACCAGGCCGGGTCAAACCGGATTGGGTCGGGTCGGCCCGGCCCACTTGACACCTATAATTTAAACATTTTAAGATTAGTTTATAAGTTAACCTTATGCTAAAAACAAAGATAATAAATGACAAAAAATATTTATTAAACTAAGAATTAGAGGTAAAACGAGCAAATTTAGCATTTTTTAGCTCTCGGAGTCAGGTTTGAACTTTTGAGTTCACGACGTAGGACAACAGATACGTCTCCAATAATACAGAATAACCACCAAGGATGATTTATATTTATT
>NW_025869099.1:0-2007 GCF_002878395.1 Capsicum annuum
TAATTACAATTTCAATTAATCTCATAGTAATTACATGATCATCTAAGTGTATTCGTCTTGAGTAAAGTGTTAATTGACCAATTTTATTTGAAATGATTCAAATTAAGATATTATTAGTAATAACTACATTAATATAACTAAAATTAAAGATGAATTGATAAGTTCAATTACGATTTCAATTATTCTTATATTAATTACACGATCATCTTAGTGTGTTCGTTCTTAGTAAAGTGATCAATTGGCTAATTTTATTTGAAATGATTCAAATTAAGTCATTATTAGTAATAGCCAAATTGATTTAATAATTACAATTTCAATTAATCTCATAGTAATTACATGATCATTTAAGTGTATAACCTATTGCAACAGATGAGTCATTTGTTGAAAATTATCAAACAGATATACACATATGTTGCAATAAATTAGTCATATGTTGTAACAAATGTCTTTATTTGTTGGTTATTTCCAACATATGACCAATCTGTTGCAACATATGACTTTATCTGTTTGTTATTTTCAGCAGATTACTAATCTGTTGCAATAGATAACTAATCTGTTGCAACAGAGGTCTTTATCTGTTTGGTCATTTTCAGCAGATTACTCATCTTTTGCAACATCTTAGTCATCTATTGATTCATATTAAGTCATTATATTAGTAATAACTAAATTGATTTAACTAGTATTAATAAGTTCAATTACTGTTTCAATTAATCTCATGGTAATTACACGATCAACTAAGTGTGTTCGTCCTGAGTAGTGTGATCAATTGACCAATTTTATTTGAAATGATTCAAACCAAGTCATAATTAGAAATAACTATATTTATTTAACTAAAATTAAAGATGAATTAATAAGTTCACTTACAATTTCAATTAATTTTATAGTAATTACATGATCAACTAAGTGTTTTGTCTTAAGTAGAATGATCAATTGACCAATTTGATTTGAAATAATTAAAATTAAGTAACTATTAGTAATAACTAAATTGATTTAACTAAAATTAAAAATGAATTGATAATTTAATTACGATTTCAATTAATCAAATAGTAATTACATGATCATCTAAGTGTATCCGTCTTGAGTAAAGTGTTAATTGACCAATTTTATTTGTAATGATTCAAATTAAGACATTATTAGCAATAACAATATTGATTTAACTAAAATTAAAGATGAATTGATAAGTTCAATTACGATTTCAATTAACATGTTGCAATAGATGAGTAATCTGTTGGAAAAGACCAAACAGTTAAAGACATTTGTTGAAAATGACCAAACATGTATAGACATCTGTTGTAACAAATGACTAACCTGTTGCAATAGCTAACTCATCTATTAAAAATTATCCAACAAATATAGATATCTGTTGCAACTAATGACTAAATTGTTGCAACATATGACTCATCTATTGGAAATTATTAAATAGACAATATATATGTGAACTCAGAACCAAAATGAGACATAGAATTTAAAAAGTGACCAAAATAGGTCACCTATTAAAAAGTTACCAAAATAGGCTAAACGTAATAATTTATTACGTTTTTTTATTTTTTTCTTAACGGTCAACTAACGGAGTTGACTTTTTCAAAAACGTAAGAATTTCTTACGATGTACATTTTTTTTGTAAAACGTAAGAAATTCTTACGTTTTATAAATTTATAAAACGTAAGAATTTCTTACGTTTTACACAATGATCGAGGAAAATAATGCAGTGAATTATCAAATCAATTAAAAAGATACTAAAAAATAAGTTATTCAACATAACAAAAAGTTACGTTCTTAACTTTTTTATAACAGTGGTCCCCCACCCACAATTTTTTTTTCCACAAATGTCTCATCACTTCTATTTTTTCCTCTTTTTACATATGATAATTATGAATTTTTTGATTAGTTAAATTTATTTATATTTTACATGTAGTTCAAATAATTTATTTTTTCCTTTATGTAATAAATTTTTACGTTTTACATAAAAATTTAAAAAATAGAAGTATCAATTACCTCATTAACTTA
>NW_025869100.1:0-1207 GCF_002878395.1 Capsicum annuum
GAAAACTACAAAATAAAGTCATATTAAAATAAGTTTTTTATTTTTATTACTTATTTATTTATTTAAAAAAAAAAAGAAGAAGAAGAAGAAGAAGAAGTCAAATCCTAAATCTACCCAAACCACCCACAATCCCCCACTCCTAATCAACCTCCCCCACTATCCCTCCCACACTACTACAACTACAAACACTACTACATACTACTATATATACTACATATCTACATGCACTACACTACTACTAATACTATATACACACACACGGGAAACAAGAAAAAAAAACTAAACTACTACTACATTACTACTACACTACTATTATATATTATATATGCACAAAACATACTACCACTACCACTATTATATATTATATATAAAACACAAACACACACACGGCTAAGGAGGAAAACGACGGAAGAAAAGAAAGAAAAAAAGAAAGGCAAACAAGTTAAACTTCAAGTTTATCGTCCACGGTTTCAAGTTCGTGACTCCTAGAATCCGTAGATTGTAATAATTTTATCGTTGGGAATCGGTCTTCTCAAAGGTATATCTAAATCATCCTTGTACAATTCTATATTGCAATTATTCAAAGACTCGGTTTCAATGTTTTATGAAGTTTTTTTTTTTTTTCGTATCTATCTAACTTATTATTAGTTTTAATGTAATATATAAAGCATGTCACAATTACTATCGCTATATTTAACATAAACTATTATCACGTTCTATATTTTATTGCATGTTTAAGTAAATATATTTCTTATTAATAAGTATAAGCTTCATGAATGTGTGACGTGTAGGCTTGTTACTATGATTGTTTGTGTTTCATGTGTCTATATTTGTATATTCATCAGGATAATATCCTAAAGGGTTGCATGATCTAAGATTTTTTTAGAAAAAGGAAATTATGATTAGGTCATATCTTACCTTGTCATCTCATTTACCATGCTCTAGCGTGACAAAGATTATCAGTTAAGTAAAAAGAAAAACCAATTAAAAGAAAAAAAGCCCGGTGTTCTTTGGGTTTAGATTTTTTTTCTTGCTTCATTCTTTTATCAATTGGTTTAGGTTTAGGTTTAGGTTTAGTTTCTATACATAAATAATTCTATTGTGTCCACAACATGCACTGCAACACATCTACAAGCCAATATTTCTAGATGTAAATTTCATTTTTTTTCTCATGAGTTGAAGTTTTGCTCTTATTAGTCTGTTAGAG
>NW_025869101.1:0-1469 GCF_002878395.1 Capsicum annuum
GGGAACGCAAACGACACCTCTTTGAACTTCCTTACATATCTGGCTTCGATATCCGATGTGCAATCTTTCGTCCTATGGCCAGTTTTACCGCAAGTCCAACAGGTATCCTTGGATTTTGAGGAAGACTTGCGTCTGGTTTTCCGGCGAGGTTTATTTGACTCCTTATAGGAACTTGATTCCTTATAGGAAGTCTTTCGTTTTGGGTAAGACCTTTTATGATGCTTTGGAGGCGCTCTTTTATGCCTCCTGCTTTCGTTGAGGTCAGTGAAGCCGTAATCCTGACAGAAAGTTGTCAGACTATATTTGTGGTTTTGCTTAAGCTGTTGTTTAAGCTTAAGGTCCGTACAGAGTTCTATACCTGTGGTGGTGATGAAACTCACTAAGTCACCGTAGGTAAGAACATTATAAGGGATTTGACCCTCAAATCTATCTTTGAGTTTTGTTCGGACTTTGTCCGCGAATAATGGAGGAAGACCGCTAATAAATCTTTCTTTCCAGAAATCATTATTGCAGTCAGGTCGGATCATGACTTTAATCAGGAAGGTATCTTTATACCATCTAAAGTCAGCAAGGTTTTTGCACCGAAGGTTGTTAAGGATCTCTAGACTTCTATCTTGGAAGAGTTTTGGTTCTCCTACAAAATGTCTAGCTATGTGATAGAGAAGGGTTGCACAAGCATCTTCTTGTGCTTCTTGGACAAGAGTTTCTTGACCATTTACCGTTCGCGCCACCTGTTCTAGGACTGTGGCATTGTAGATGAGATTTTTCTCATCTTCTGAGACGTAGTTGTCCCACCAATGTTTGAGCATACCGGTAAAACCCGAGACAACCATGGTGGCGGCTCCTTTGTCAGAGGAACCTTTGATTTTATATGCTGTGATGGCTACAGCTATTTCATGGAGTTTATTGTAGATCTGGTGTTCGGCCAGACCATCAATATTCCATTCAGTGATACCTCGTCCATCATGATTAGAGGTGGAAAGGTAAGGATTTTCTTCGAATTGGACATCCGGAGGAGAGGGTTTTCGATAATAGTTTTTTCTAGTGGAAAATCTTTCACTAGATAACTTGGAGAGAGAACTCTTATCTTTTGAAGAGTCTTTGGAACTAGAGGCTTCTTGAGAGACCTTAAACTTAGTGAGTTTGGAGTTGATTTTCTCCAAGATTTGCTCAGACAATTTGAAATCGTCATTTAGGTCGGGAAACTTATCTTTGTGAAACTCGGGGAGTTTAAAGATAGGAGTGGAAAGAGGTTTAGAGCATGGGGTGCTCTTTACTGGTAAAGGGGCAGAGAGAGGGGTACTCTTGGCATCCTCTATCTGCTGAGATATTGTATGCAGAACTTGATTAGTGTAATTGTTTTGTTCAATTATCCTATCAAGATCTCTGCATTGAGGTGGCATGGTACCTCTATCGGATTTCGTTTTGAAGGGTGAAGCCTTAATGACTTCGTTGGAATAAGAAATATT
>NW_025869102.1:0-1124 GCF_002878395.1 Capsicum annuum
TGTTTATATTCTCCAAATATGTTATCCATTTTTCGTTGAAAAATGGGCGGAGCCGTTTTTAGTCCAAATGGCATAACTAATCATTCAAAATGTCCGCTTGGACACGTGAATGCTGTCCATTCTATGCTATCTGGGTGCATTTTGACTTGCCAGTAGCCTGACTTACAGTCAAATTTACTATAAACTTTTTTATTTTGAATTCTATTAATTAACTCACTTTTACCTGGTAGTTTGTAAGTGTCGGGCAATTGTCCTAAGGCCACGTAGTAGTTTTTAGAACCACTCCTTTATGTACATTTTGCCTATAAAAGGCACACATGTTGTAGTAGGAAGACAAAATGAAATCAACCAACTTCCAAACCTACTTAAAATGTTAAAATCCTTCCTTCCTAAACACTTATCCAAGCCAGTCTTTCTTGTGTAAACTTTGTATCATTGTGATTTCAATAAAAGCTCCAAGTTTTCTATTCGATCTTTAGGGGGTTCCCGAAAGGGAAACCTCTCTCCTAGTTACTTCATGTAAGTTCTTATTTACATATTTTCCCCACAAAAATATCTATATTCATGTCCTTACATCTATGTTTTAAATCATTTTACGTAGTTTTTGTAAATCATGTAAATTTAAGTATCTATAAATTTTTTACCCTTAGTCGGTATTTTTTCTAAACTAAACTTGTGGTTTAAATACTGGATCTTTCTGTCTATTTCTACTTCTTGTGACTTGAGATAATCTAAATTCTGTTCTATCTTATCTAGTGTCTTTTTATATTTACTCTGAGTAACTTCTATTTGGTCTAGAGTTCTTATTATACTGTTATCTTTTTCCTGAGTTTTCTCGCTTGTATTTATCAAAAAATCTATTATTGTGTTGTATTGTTTATCTTCCGAATGTAAAATGTGTTCTCCCTGGTTGAAATTACACCTTATGGTGGAGTTGTTTTTTAATATTCTATATTTCTTTTCTGGTTGAAATCTAAGATCTAGGTAATCGAGGTGTTTTAACGAAGCTATCTTGTTATCCTAGGTGGTTTAAGTTAAGGTATTTTTTGCTTAGCTTGGTTTGATATTTCAATCTACTATTTGTATAGGTTATATCCAATTCTACTTCTTGTATATTTTCTATC
>NW_025869103.1:0-1616 GCF_002878395.1 Capsicum annuum
TTTCTCTTCCGCCGCCCGTCATACCCCGCTCGCGCGCCCCTGCGCCTTGCTCCCTTTCTCGTTTCCGCCCAGAGGAAAAACAAAAAGATTCGCCAATCGAACCGACAAAATTAAACCGAATTTTAAAGGAAAAAAAAGGGATGCAACACGAGGACTTTCCAGGGGGTCACCCATCCTAGTAGTATTCTCGCCCAAGCACGCTTAACTTCGGAGTTCTGATAGGATCCGGTGCGTTAGTGCTGGTATGATCGCATCCGTCATTCCTAGCACTCTAAATTCTATTATGCCTCTTTCTCCTGCGCCGCCCGTCACACCCCGCACGCGGGCCTGCACGCCTCGCCCCGTTTCTTGTTTCCGCCAAGAGAAAAAACAAAAAGATTCGCAGATCGAACCGACGAAATTAAACCGAATTTTAAAGGAAAAAAAAAAGGAAGAGATGCAACCCGAGGACAACCTAGGGGGTCACCCATCCTAGTACTACTCCCGCCCAAGCACGCTTAACTTCGAAGTTCTGATGGGATCCGGTGCGTTAGTGCTGGTATGATCGCATCCGTCATTCCGATCACTCCAAATTCTATTAAGCCTCTTTCTCCTGCGCCGCCCGTCACACCCCGCATGCGGACCTCCGCCCCACTCCCCTTTCTTGTTTCCGCCAAGAGAAAAACAAAAAGATTCGTCGATGAACCGGCAAAATTAAACCTAATTTTAACGGAAAAAAAAAGGAAGGGATGCAACACTACTCTCGCCCAAGCACGCTAACTTTGGAGGTCTGATGGGATCCAGTGCGTTAGTGCTGGTATGATCGCATCCGTCATTCACAGCACTTCAAATTCTATTATACCTCTTTCTCCTCCGCCGCTCGTCACACCCCGCACCCAGGTGTCCACGCCTCGGCCCCTTTCTTGTTTCCGCCAAGAGGAAAAACAAAAAGATTCGCCAATCGAACCGACAAAATTAAACCGAATTTTAAAGGAAAAAAAGGAAGGGATGCAACACGAGGACTTCCCAGGGCGTCACCCATCCTAGTACAACTCTCGCCCAAGCATGCTTTACTTCGGAGTACCGATGGGATCCGGTGCGTTAGTGCTGGTATGATCGCATCCATCATTCCCAGCACTCCAAATTCTATTATGCTTCTTTCTCCTCCGCCGCCCATCACACCCCATACGTGCCCCCCTGCGCCTTGACTTCTTTCTCGTTTCCGCCAAGAGGAAAAACTAAAAAATTCGCCGATCGAACCGGCAAAATTAAACCGAATTTTAAAGGAAAAAAAAAGGAAGGGATGCAACACAGGGACTTCCCAGGGGGACACCCATCCTAGTACTACTCTCGCCCAAGCACGCTTAACTTCGGAGTTCTAATGGGATCCGGTGCGTCAGTGCTGGTATGATCGCATCCGTCATTCCCAGCACTCCAAATTCTATTATGCCTCTTTCTCCTGCGCCGCCAGTCACACACCGCACGCGCGCCCCTGCGCCTTGCCCCCTTTCTCGTTTCCGCCAAGAGGAAAATCAAAAGATTCACCGATCGAACCGACAAAATTAAACTGAATTTTAAAGGTAAAAAAAGAGGAAGGGATGCAACACGAGGACTTCCGAGGGGGTCACCCATCCTAG
>NW_025869104.1:0-1848 GCF_002878395.1 Capsicum annuum
ACTTAAGTCAATATCAAACCAATAAATTTCATTTTCAAGGAATTCATCGTGGATAAGGAATAAATCTTCTTCTATTAGGCTACGAATTAAATTTTCTAAGATAAGAAAACGAATATCTTCGTTTAAAGGAATGCATTTGATAATAGTAATTATAGTTTTCTCAAGGAGGAAGTACGTGTAAAAATTCATGTTAGATATTCGCGAGATAGAAAATCAGGCAAAGAATTTTCACTACCTTTCTTATATTGTATTTCATAATCAAAATGGGCTAATTGAGCTTGCCATCTTGCAAATATTAATTTAGAGGCATCATGTTTAAAGTCTTTGTTAAACATAAATTTAACGGATTGAGCATCAGTTCTAATTATAAATCTTTGATTATACAAATCATCTTGAAATTTTAAAATACATTTTACAATAGTTAACATTTCATGGGCTACTGTGGCGTATTTTTTCTGACTTTCAGTCCATTTACCAGAATAAAATCAATCAAACATTCTGTTTTTGTATGGGGATTAACTTGTTTAAGAATTCCGCCATACCCAATATTAGAAGCATCAGTTTCAACTATTTTTAACCAGTTAGGGTTTGTAAGAGATGTACAAGAAAGAGTTTGAACTCGGTTTTTAATTAATTTACTAAATCAGTGTGGAATTGAGTCCAAGGAGCTTTGTGATCCTTTTTTAGTCTATCATATAAAGGAGTTAAATCTCTAGATAGGTTTTTATAAAAAGGGGAAATATAATTAAGACTACCGAGGAATCTTTGAAGTTGTTTTTTATCAGTAATCATATCAGGAAATTTTTTAGCAAATTCTAGAACTCGTTGTATAGGCTCAATAGAACCTTGAGAAATATTATGTCCTAAAAATCCAATATTTGTCTGGAATAGACTTATCTTTGGTTTAGACATGACCAAGCCACTTTGTATAATTATTTGTTTAAACGTATGCAAATGTTTAAAATGAGATTCAAGGGTTTTTGAGAATACCAAAATATCATCAATATAGACAATGATAAAGTCCATGTAGGGATTAAAAATGTCATTCATAATTTTTTGAAATTCGGAAGGAGCATTTTTTAAACCGAATAGCATAACATTCCATTCATACTGTCCAAAAGGGACATTAAAAGCAGTTCTATAAGTATGTTCTTTATCAATTTGAATTTGCCAATAACCAGATTTTAAACCAAATTTAGAGAATATATTAGCATCATATAATCTGGAAAGTAAGTCCTTTTTATTTGGTATAGGATATCGAATCCATTTTAAAACTTTATTCAGAGGCTTATACTTTATTCCTGGTCAAGAAAATTCTGAAGAAGCATAGCTAATACTTAAAAATTATCTTACTGCCAACGTATATTTCACTGGCGAATCATATAAAACCCGGACTTGTTATGAACATATATTAGTGCAAACATTCAGTGCAACTTTTGATCATATCCCCCTCGGAGAAACTACCCCTTGAGTACATAGATACTCTAAAATGGTAATTAAAAAACTTATTTCTATTGAAGAATGGGGTATTTCGTCAATGACTCAACGATCTATGTCAATGGGGGCCAATGGGACAAACACTTGCCAATTTCACCTACTGGGATTATATTAAAGCCTTTTCTCAAGTATTATATTATAATAATTATAAGCACAAACACACTTGGTTTATAAAAATTTGTGCTAAAGTATTTGAAAAGCCTATTCCAAATTGGTTTATTCAATGGTGGACTCAACATGGATCTACAGTCAAAATATTACCTCCAGAATATTCTTCTCTGTATTATTCATGGAAAAAATCCTTCCCTTTCTTAACAGAATTATATCTTTCAGATCATATTTGTAAGATCG
>NW_025869105.1:0-2580 GCF_002878395.1 Capsicum annuum
AGGGACGGACCCACATGGAGTCCTCCGGGTGCGTGAGCACAGACTGAACTCGTATCGAACTTTATATATGTATGTGAAAATAAAGAAAAAAAAACGTATATAATCTAATCAGTGAGCACCCATAGTAAGAGTTGTTTGGTTAGCCTAGTTGTTGTTTATGGGTGATTAAGGCTATTTATTTCTTTTGGTCTTGAGTTCAATTCCCACTCAGAACATATTTTTTTAATTTTGGTAACAACTCTTCTCTTCATATTCACTTTAAACTTTTTATTTTTTTCTCCCTTACTCCTTGTGTTGATTGTTTAGACACCACTATTTTTAAGCTATGAAGCACCCACCGTCTAAACCACACCACACGATAAGTTCCAACAATGCCACCCCACCAACAACACCATACCACAAGTTCCAACAATGTCAACTCTATCAACAACATCAATAACAACATTAACAACAAAGAAACAAACAAAATACATAAAAAAAAAATGATACTGCCAACAAGGCTTTTAAACTTCTCCCAACAGATGACTTTTTTCGCATCTTATAATAAAAATTCTCGGTATGTTTATTCAACAATTAAAAGTTCCTTCAAAATTTTTAAATAAATATGATATGGGAAAATGGTAATTAAATAAATAAAAAGATGTAAATAAAGTTGCAAGAAGAAGACGAGAATGAAAGAGCAATATTGAATCATATCATACCTTAATGTCAAAAGGGGGTCAAAACAACAATTTCAGTCGAGGAATCTAAGATATGGATATCGATCGGTTTAGATCCGAACGAAAATTTTTGAGAAAGAGGAGAGAAAAAAAGGCTATAATAACCCTAAACAGGATAGAAAGAAAAAAAATGAGAGATTTAGGGTTGAAGGAGAGGAGGGAAGAGATGAGATAATTCTAATTTCTAGATGTACTACCCTTAATATTAAATGACTAAAAAAAGTGTATTTATTCAAATTTATATTTTCAAAGCATAATTAATAAGGCTAATTTGATAGTAAAATAAACCCCTAATTAATATTTCTTGATGGGGGTGCCAAGTCATTAGGGTACTAATACCTTAATTGAATAGTCTGGGACTAGGGGTGAGTTCTCATAGAGTCAACTACAACTTTAATTGAGTTTTTTTGGAAATTGTATAATAAGACGGTACTACGTTCCTACTGACAGAGTCGTCGATTGATAAATCTGAGCCGAACCGATTCTTACTACCTCATATGTTAGACTAATACCTTAATTGATTAATTTAGGACTAGGATACTAATACCTTAATTGAATAGTCTGGGACTAGGGCTGAGTTCTCATAGGGTCAACTACAATTTCAATTGAGTCTTTTGACAATTGCATAATGAGACGGTACTGCGTTCCTCCCGAAAGAGTCGTCGATTGATCACTCTGAGCCGAATCGATTCTTACTACCTCATATGTTAGAGTAATACCTTAATTGATTAATTTAGGACTAGGGTACTAATACCTTAATTGTATAGTCTGGGACTAGGGGTGAGTTCTCATAGGGTCAACTATAACTTCAATTGTGTCTTCTGTCAATTGTATAATGAAACGGTACTGAGTTTCTCCCGATAGGGTCGTCGATCGATCACTCTGAGCTGAACCTATTCTTACTACCTCATATGTTAGACTAATACCTTAATTAATTAATCTAGGACTAGGGTACTAATACCTTAATTGAATAATCTAGGACTAGGGGTGAGTTCTCATAGGATAAACTATCGATTAATCTAGGACTAAGGGTGAGTTCTCATAGGGTCAACCACAGCAGATGGCAGCTCCTATTTGATAATTTACAACATATGGGTAATCCGTTGCGACATATGATAATCCATTTGATAATTTACAACAAATGGGTAATCTGTAGCAACAGATGACTTAATTTATTTGATAATTTACATCAGATTCGTAATTTGTTGTTACCTAATCTGATTGATAATTTACAACAGATGAGAAATCTGACGTAATATGTTGAACATTTGTTTTTTACAATTTAAATTGAGTTCATGTGTTAGACTAATAGTACCTAAATTGATTAATCTAGGACCAAGGGTGAGTTTTCTCAAGGTCACCTCCTAGAGTACTCGGTCAACTACAACTTCAATTGTTTTTATACAATTTCAATTGAATTACCCTTTCGGCAATTGTATGATGAAAGGGTTAAAAATTACCCATACATTTTATGATTTTAAAAGTAATTAATATCATTTCGGACCAAATTAACATTTTCAACTACTTGTCATTCTTTTTCAAAATACAAATCAACCCATACAAAACGTTTCATCATTTCAAATCTCGAGGTCTGGCTCTTTCTCTCTTATTCTCACTCAATAATACAGTACAGACAACAACTACTCAATAAATTTGCTCAACCCTCCACAACAGATCATTTTTCTTCTCATTTTCAACCACATAGGTGTTATTTTTTATTTCATTCTTGCTTGTATGAGTCATTTTCTTTGTCTTCATAGGCAACAGAGTTCGAGAAGAGCTTTATATTTGTTTTTTTTCTAAAAAATAAGGATTTTTAAGTTAATGATGAAAAATAAAATTTTTAGTTGTATTATCTTCG
>NW_025869106.1:0-1202 GCF_002878395.1 Capsicum annuum
ATTCCATGCTTACCCGGATGGGCAGGAGAAGGAAAGGAATTAAACTGGGAAGGTAGTGACGAAAAATGAGCTAAAGATGGTTGAACTGAATGGTACAATCTTTGCTGCTGCAGTTGCCGGGCAGACATTAACAGAGGCGACAATAACCCATTCTGAGGAAATTGATGTAGAGATATACTATTTAATAGTCTAGAATGATCCCCATGGCTGAGATTGGCATGACTAGTCCAGTGGTTTTGCAGCCGGGTATCAAGAGAAAGACCGGGAGGTGTCCATTGTGGCATGTTTCCACTGTAATGGAGCCCATGAGACAAACCTGCTAAATGGACATTAGGATTTGACAGTGTGGAGAGATTGGAAGTTGAATAGGGAGACTGAGGTCCAGCAGCAAGAGATGGCATGCTTTGATGATGTGATAGGATGTATGGTGAGGCTTGCTGAGACCTTCCACCTGGAGGAGGAAGAGAAGTGAATGATGACTTTGGCAATAAAATGGGTTCGCTTGAGAAGCGCTGAAGTTGTTGTGGTTGCTCAGGATATGAGGATGTTCTATACAACGGTTTTGAATCTGACAGATGCACAGGAGAGAAATGAGGCTGTGAAGACCACCTTTTGCTTTCCTGGTAACATTCACTGTCAGACAAATGCTGATCCAAACAATCAGGAAAATCAGTTTCCTTTGCCCATTCAGCAGCCGATGAACCTGCAAACAACTTATGTCAATCAAGGAGAGCTACATGGAAACTCATCATTAAAATGACAATCATTTACTAAAGATCTAATCTGGTATATGTTACAAGGGCAAATCCAATTTCCCCTAGATAAAGTCTCATAGATTTCCTGTAATAAAGACGAAAGCTGGTAAGGAGACTATTTCACAGCGCAAGACAATAACTTTTTGTATTCTCCCACTAATTGCTGAACACAACCAATTGATTAAAAATAAAGCAGAGACATAACCGCATGTCACACAGACATGCAGAGAAAAGGAGTATAAACATTAAGTCCTAAACTTAGATCCTATTACATTTTGTCATACACACATCGCCAATGTAAAATAATAAGAAAAAAAATATTGGTATTTCAGAAATTTACAGAACTTGGACTAGTGGCCTAATATGCAGGGGAAAATAGTGTTACGGGAATCTGATTTCTATCAAAAAGTAGCATCAGATAAAATTAACAAGAAAAATCCTAGTGAA
>NW_025869107.1:0-1755 GCF_002878395.1 Capsicum annuum
TTTAGCGGGGGTAACAACAAGACGATCAAACTCATTAAGCATCAAATCAGGAGGTACGAAAAGCCTCTGGTCAAAAAGTGAATAATGACGAGCTTTTTCGTAACCGCTCCAAATACTTCTCCTCATAGGATTAATAGAATGACAAGAATGACTAGTTATATGGATAAAAAGTTTCCTTTCAATTATTTAGGTTGTCCAATATATAATGGAAAGAAAAATCTCAGCTATTTTGATAGTATGATGGTGGAAAAATTACATTTATTAAGCATGTCCTGCAATCCATACCTATTTATACTCTCTCTGCCCTCAACCTGCCTAAGGGTACCATCTGCCTTATCGAGATACATTTTGCTAATTTGTTTGGGGAACTAGTGATGGTAGAAATAAGTATCATTGGAGTAAGTGGTAAAATCTATGTTTCCCAAAAGATGAAGGGGGCGTTGGAATAAGAAACATGCATGATATCTCCAATTCATTGATACTTAAAAGATGGTGGAGGATCAGGACCCAACCATCTCTTTGGGCTGACTTTTTAATGAAGAAATATTGCAAGAGATCACATCCAGTGAGCAAAGTTCCTTAGTCAGTTGACTCACAATTGGAAAAGCCTGATGAAGATCAAAGCGCAAGCAGAACCTCACATTATATGGAAAGTTGAAGAAGGAAATTCCAGCTTTTGGTGGGACAACTGGACAGGTTTAGGTGCCTTCGCCAAGCTGTGCCAGGGCCTAGGTAAGTCTCCTAAAATTTTTATCAACTCTTTTATTGAGAATGGTACCTGGAACTTTGAAAAGTTAAGTACGGTTATTCCTAATTACATTGTGAACCTGACTTCTAATGTTGTAATTGGTAATTACAATGAACTTGACTACCCCATATGGAATCCCTCTGAGAATGGTATATTCACTAATAATTCTGCCTGGCTGATTGTTAGGAATCAAAGACCTAAAAATGATTTCCTGTATAATCTTTGGCATAATAGAGTTCCTTTTAAAATCTCTTTTCTGGCGTGGAGGATATTTAAAAGGAGATTACCTTTTAATGACGTCATCATTAAATTCAATATTTACTCATAAAGTGATTGTTTTTGTTGTAGGATTGTATAAAATGATACTATGCATCATGTTTTTGGCAAGGTGATGCAGCAAAGCACATATGGAATAGCATGGGAAATCCCTTTGGAATTCAACATGTAAATCAACCAATTGTCGACATCTTTAACACTTGGTTGAGTGTAAGACCAGAGAATGATATCCATAAAATTTTATTGAAGATCACTCCTAGTATCATTTGTTGGGAAATTTTGAAACAATGGTGTTCTTCTAAATTTGGAGGCCAAAGACACTTTTGCTACAGTAAGTTGATTTATCAAGCTTTTGGTCTTATCAAATCTGTATTGATGAAATATTTTAAAGACTTGCAAGACATCAATCACTGGCCAACTCTGTGTCTCACAATAAAGAAGCTCAGGATATTTCAAAAGTTACATCAGGTTACTTGGAGCTTCCGTCAAGCTGACTGTATTAAAAATCAATACAAACGGTAGTTACTTACATGAAAGTGGTAAGGCTGGTATTGGTGGAATTGTATGGAATAATCGAGGCGATATGGTTATGGCATTTTCCATTTTGTTCAGTTGTAGTAGCAGTAATATGGCAGAGGCGTTGTGAATATCAAGGATACACTAATTTCACTCTCGAACTAGACTCCACAATCATAACCAACAAGCTGAACAACAATCTTGTCACTAATATG
>NW_025869108.1:0-1436 GCF_002878395.1 Capsicum annuum
GACCAACCCAATATTTATACATAATCAAGAAATTACAAACCCACAAAGATGGTAGAAAACCAAGCTAATTTGGGGCTACAATAAAGCCCTTAATCTATGGGGGTTTTGAAAAATAAATCAAGAAATTTGACCAAAAAAAGACTGAATTTTTACCTTGAATTCCATGAAAATAGATGTTAATCAAGCTCCCAAGTCACCCACAAGTCATAGTTTTAAGATTTGTCAGTCTTTTTTATTTTTTTATCTAAAGGTAAGGATGAAGAATGAGCTAATTCATGACATAAGAGGTCTATCTATAACATTGTAAGATCGCACAACCTCCTGACTATCAGGATTGTAGAAATCATGAAAGAATTCCTTAGCCGGAATCTCTGTTCGCAAACCAATTTAAGAGTTAAATGGTTTTCGAAATGGATTTTTCAAAAGTGACTTGGCACATCAGATTATGCCAAGTGGCGACTCTAAATAAAAAATGCAAATAATCCTTTTCCGAAATAAATTTTCATTTCTTGTCACTTAAATAGTAAAGCCCTTTCGAACTTTAAAATATACATTTTTTGGAGTACGTAAAAAAGGGATGTGACATTATCAGGATGTGAATCTCATGCAAAAAATGATTGAACTTCTGACAGTAATCACAAAAAATGGCAAAGAATCGGATGAAATAAATCATTCATACATTGCTAATTCAGAGTCCGAAATCTGTTAAACAAGGGAAAAAGAGATTAAAATTAAACACAAACAGTTAAATATTTAGGCAAACCTGTGGATGGGTTTTTGAAAACCCATCTCTTTTTTGACAAACGGATCAACGGCATGGAGAAGGTTGGTGGCAGGTGGACGACGGAGATGACCTGGGGCGGCGACGGTTGGTTCACGGAGGAGGTTGGAGAGCAGGGGGGGTCTCGTGGCAATGTTGGAGCGGCGTTGGCGCGCTGGTTCATCGCCGGAAAGGGAAAATGGAGGGAGAGATGGTGATGGAGGCTGAGGGGCTGGTGGCGCGGTGCTTGCAGCGGCGAGGACGAACGGCAGGAGGCAGTGGTAGATCTGGTATCGCCGGAATAGGCGTTGGCAGCGCATATAGAGGGCGGTGGGAAAGCTATTGGAGAAGGGGGTCTGGGTGGCGCTGCTCCGCCGATCAGCGGCGGCAGCCATGGGAAAGAGAGGTTAGATAGAGAGAGAAGGAGAGGTGAGATAGAGAAGGGGCGGCTGTTGTTTGGTTTTTGAATTAGGGTTTGGTTTTTGGATTAAAAAGGAAAGAAAGGTGTATCAGATCTCAGTCATTGGATCCATTTAGGATCAACAACTAAGATCTAAAAATTGAAAATTTGGAATTGAGATTCAAATGGCTAGAATTGTAAGAAATTGGACAAAATTAAGTTAAAAGGTGAATAAATTTAGGCAAAATGAATTAAATTAGGTTGTTATTTAAATTA
>NW_025869109.1:0-2370 GCF_002878395.1 Capsicum annuum
AATACATATCCCGTAGTACAACTCAAATCATGACTTTTATCTCGAAAGCCTTTAGAAATATCAATTCATTGTAGTAATATGCAATTCATAGCATAAATTCTCAATTTAAGAAGTAGAGTAATGAAGTAATCATGTATATCTATATTGAAAAAAAAATCAAAGTCTTATAAATCCTTCATAAAGTAATTTGAGTGTACACCCATTTTCGAATATCATGAAATTTCAATAATAGAACTCAAGCTTTTTAAATGTCAAAATATAACAATTTATCAAGTCATGACAGCATCAATATTTTTGAGAAAATATCAAGACTCATGGTAACATCTCAAACGTTATATCTCAATATGCTCAATGATTCAATTTGTCATAAAGAAGCTTTAAGCTTATCATAAATCTCAAAATCATTCCAAAATACCATTTCAACATATATCTCGAAATCATTCAAAATAAAAATATGAATTTACAATTATAGATACCAAGACATCTCATGTCTCAAATATATATTCAATAATTCAGATCGTCATTGGGAAGCATAAAGCTTGACACATATCTCAAAATATTATTCCAAAATACCATCTCAACATACGTCCCAAAATCATTCAAAATACCACCACATGGTAAAAGTGTGTAATTGGCAATGATAATTATTAAATCATATCGTGAAAACATTGAGATAATCATATAAATCAAAGTTTATTCCTTCAACCATCATAATCTCATAATCAAATTATTTAAACATAATCTCACTTGCAAAATCGTGTAAAACCATAATAAAATTTAAGCTTTGGGCACAATAACGGAAGATTGCTCTTGTTCAAAACCCCACATACCTTGAAATTGACTTCTTGATTACGAAATTCTGTTCGGACAAATAATGGGTGCTCCTCGAAGGTCTTGAAATGAGGAGTTCATTTATCGGATTAATTTTGGATTTCTATGGTGATATTGAAAGATATTTGAAGGTGAAATTTGGCTAGGGTTTCATTATCCCAAATGTTTCATGGAGAAAATAAATTTTGAGGGTTCAATTATGGATTAAATGGATAAATTTTTGTCCAAGAGGGGGGGGGGGGTGAAATGACCAAATTTCCCTTAAAAAAACAAATAATGTCAAATCTGTCCTTTGATGGACTGTTTTGATAGGCTGAAGTAGATCGACCATAACATTTTACATCGACAGCCAAATTGGATAAAATGAACTTCATTATAAAGAGGACTCTTAGAGCTTTCCGTTGATATATAGTAGCTCACCCAGATCGTTATGTACAAGGAGTTGTGGTCGTTTGAAGTTGACCCTGAAATTCGCCTGACTGTAGTAATTTTTAATTTCCTGCCCATTTTACTGTTGACAGTTCGATCGGAATGGTCGTAGTTCGATCGGAATGGTCGTAACTCATCGCTTGAGTGTTCGTTTTCGATGATCTACATATTGTTGGAAAGATTATTCGATACTCTAGGCAATGGTAGGTCAACATCTTAGAAATACTACATAGAAAATTTATGGATCGCTCTAAAGAGTAGAACTCAATACGTTCCTCACGAAATCTTTACGAAGAAAATTTTTTGGGGTATTACATTATCTCCCCCTTGGAAACATTCGTCCTCGAATGTAGCTTGATAGGGTAAAAGCACTGATCAACTAACCTTCTTAAGGGACGCGAACATCTGAGACATATCAGCACGATTGGAATTACAGTTTCCTAGTCCTCCTACTGAACATGCATATCTGACGCATAAATATGTTGCTGAACTGACTCTGGAATGTATGAATGCGTATGCAACAATAGCCAATTCAAGGGTTGTAATGAGAACTTGAGCATGAACTAGATGTGTTTAAAACACAGAAGCTTTAAGAAGTCATGGGGTATCTCCCCCTTGTGACTCTATGTTCCTCTACAACACTTATTTCGCAAGGTCACTAAGACTGTGCACGGGGCACCTATGAATTAGCTCATATGCAGACGCACAAACAGAGGTATACTCGTAACTACTGAGATGCTCCATATAGAAATGATTTCATTCCTAAGATCCTTGGATAACATGATGAAATGATAAATGAGAAGGTACACTATACGATTCTGATTGACTGAGCTGGAATACTTGGAAAATAAAGATCGTTTAGTAGAAGTTTACGAATTGAAGCATAACTAGCTTCCAGAATCTGAAACATGTACACCACAATCCTTCAAGATAACCACTTAAAACTTTAACTAACCACAATATACATGAAAACTTAATATCAATCTTACTTCACATTACCACTTAGCTCAAAATAAGCATACACCATCTAGAGCTTCAACGCTTTCAGCTCAACTTTGGAATTTCAATCTTAGAGTCTAACGCTCAACTCAAATTTTTCTCATCCTTAAC
>NW_025869110.1:0-2186 GCF_002878395.1 Capsicum annuum
AATATAAGCTTAAGGTTGATCATGTCTATTATGTGACCTTACCCCTTAACCTTCTTCTCATTGGTAGTTGTAAACTAATACTACTTGTGAGAAAGTATGTAGTATATTTTTGAAGTATTTGGGTAGAATATCCCAATTTGAAGGATTAGTATATTTATATTATGTTGCACTCTTCATTGGTTGTAAATGATTGATGCTAGACTATAGGCTTGAATTTAAATGGTGTGGTGGTGAATAGTGGCAAAAGATTGATGATACATGTTTCGTGGGATTAGATTTGTAAGCTTGATGTGTTGAAATAGTACGTGCTAATGGATTGTGACAAGTAAAACCATAAGGTCATGATCGATTATTGTGGTTATGAATTTCTAGTGCACTAGTGTTTCTTGATGTTTATTTCATAGTTTCTAAGTGAGGATTGTGTTTAAGGTTGGTTGTAAATCATGTTTAGTACTAGACATTAAGTTTGAAACAATTGATGGCCATGGAGGTGGATGTGATGATTTCTTGGTTAATGATACTAGTTATATGGAAGTGATCTATAGGCTTGAACAGTGTATGCAAGTGCCTAAGTTTATTTAATTCGTAATGAAGTATGACGTATATGTGATGTAGAAGTATGCCCAAGGTGGTATGAAGATATATTATTTTTCTAAGGCTATTACATATTGTGTGTGGCTACTGGTACCGTTGAGTTGCTAGGTGGAAAAAAACTAGCTAGATGGTATATGGTTTCTAAATGGCCAAGTTAAGGACCTTTGATTGATAGCATTGAGCCTTTTGATATGAACTTAATTCTTATGGTAGAGGAAAATAAGTTTAAAGTTGCTATGTTGGTAGACTACGATAGAAATAGAGTGGCTCATTGAAGACTTAGTGATACCCATGTTAGGTGTTGTAATCTAAGATCGAGTCCTTGAAAGTCATGCTAATAGAAATAAGAGTAGAGGCACTAGAGGGTGTGCACTTCAACTTTGGGGATACTCATGAAGATTCAAAGTTAGTAAGTATTTGAGTAATAGATGATGACTACTGGGGTTACATAATGATAGGGTGTGCCTCAGGAGGTAGTATTAGCAGTGGGCATTCTACTCTCATATGTGGT
Source organism: Capsicum annuum (assembly GCF_002878395.1). NCBI lineage: Eukaryota > Viridiplantae > Streptophyta > Magnoliopsida > Solanales > Solanaceae > Capsicum > Capsicum annuum. The sequence continues at coordinate 1,106 of NW_025869110.1, forward strand.
CTTTTGGGTTAGGTTTTATTAATTTTGTATATTGTCATATTTTAGAACCTAGAGTGCAGTGAGTGCAGTTAAGTTTAAAGTCTAGTAAGGTACCTCCCAAAACTTAAGATGATGACTTGAAGCTAAGGGGGAGATGACTAAACCAATAACCAAGTAAAACTCTCAGATTCTTGTAGTGATGTCATGATGATGTAGAACATCAAAAAGTTAGGGTGAATCTCAACCCATTCCTATCTCAGTATTTCTCAATGATCCTAATACCTACTCATGCTTTACGATTTAGTTCTATGATCAGTTCACGTTCATACATATGATAGAGAGTCATGTACTCACGCTTTATAATGTGCTCCGTTTCCATAACTCATGTTTTACGCCAAATGATTGGCAAGATTCAGCTTATAGCCATGAATACCCTAAATTCAGAGAGCTTTGGTGAGTCCCTGTTGTTGTTTTTCTATTCCTCAGGCCTCAGATAAGTGTCAAGCTTCATATAGTATCATTCTATGCCTCCAGATCTTATGTTCTAACTTTTTTTGTCACTCCTCCTTATGCGATGATAGTGGTGATGAGTAATTATTCCTTGTTGATGGAAGATCATAGTACACTTGTTTAGATAAGGCCTTAAGTATGAAGTAAGATATAGGGCCAAGTTTTTATTTATGTGATGGTTAGTGGAATTTTGTATGTGTATGTTCTTGGGGTAGCTTGTGGGAGTGATATTGATAGTGGTTTAGAGAATATGTGAAGTATGCCTTTATGAGTGTTTGCTTTGAAGTTCATATGTGGTTATAAAGATAGGCTTGAATGACATGTTGAGATTGTTGTAAAAGAATGCTATATACGCTAGCGACTTCATAGTAAGAGTTCAGAGTAGTCATTGAAGTGGTAAGGCATGCTATACTTAGGATGTGATCTTTAAATGAGATATAGAAGATTACATCATATGGTTTAGAATAATAGCGTGGTCTGGCATGTTGTATTCTTGTGACTTAGAGTTAGGCTTGATCACGGCGAAGGCATTAAGTTATTTTCGACATTAGTAGAAAGATTTGTCAATGCTCATATGAGAATTTTAAGCTGA
>NW_025869111.1:0-2237 GCF_002878395.1 Capsicum annuum
CACAATACACTCTTCTACACAATTCTATTCACGCACCTCACCAGAGAAAGACTCTAACAGAATTCATAAGCACACACATCATTCCTTTCACTGATTCTTGACTCACGCACAACACAGAGCTACACAAAATATTCGCACACATACAGAATACAGGATTGAGAGAACAAAAGGGACTCCATTTTTATTTTTGGATCTTCTTCTACGCAAAAACACACAGGCACTCAAGAAGCTCACAACGTACACACACTATACACAGAGTAAGTAAGAAAACGAGAGTATGAAGCTCGTTTGATGGAATCCGGCGACAGAATATGGTAAACGGTGAGAAATCCACCTTTCGTCTGATCTTTTTTGGCGATCTCAGTGCCGGCGTCTGCTTCCCGTCGTTGGTTTTGGTCGAATCAGTCTCAAAATCGCCAAAAGATCTTTTCTTTTCCGCCGATATCTAGACGATATTTGGCCGGAATCCAACTATTTAATGGGTTTTGGTCACTGTGAGCTCATCGGAGTTTAATTTCCATAGATTTCAGGTTCAATTGGATTTTCAAAACTCCAAGTTCGTCTGTCTTAGTAACCCAGTTACGAAATCGGGTTTCGGGTCCCTCAGTTTTCGTTCCCAGTTTGGGTTTCTGGTTTTTCCTTTCGTGCGATCAGTCTATCAATGTCAGTTTTGGGGTTTCAAATTTCTATATCAAGTCAGAGTACTTCTCTGTTGAGGTTTTGTTCCAAGTTCTGAAGTCCGGGCCTTCTTAAATGTTATTATCAACGAAATCAACTATCGAAAGGTCCAATTCTACTCTTTTCCTCTTCTATTTTATTGTTTACTATGCTTTGGTGTTTGGATTAAGCTTCGGGTGTTGTTTGATACTTGTTGGTGATGAATGCATGTTGTCTTGATTGGTGATAGGTTGTTACTTTGATATTGACTCGTTGTTTAATTTCGTTGAAAAGTGATTGTGGATCGTTGAAATAGATATGGTGAATTGTGAAAATTTAGTATTAAAATGAAAATTGGGGCGGAATCGAGAATTTGATAAAATGGTGAATATCGATTGATTAAAGACTTTTGGTTTAATTTGGTTTAAATATAAATATGGTTGAAATGCAATAGTATCATGATAAGACCGGCCAAAGCGTAGGCAAACGTAGGCCGGGTAGGCAAATTTAGGAATAACAATTTGTTTGAATGTTTGAATATGTCCATGAATGTTACTTTCTACTTTATTGCACGAAAATTTTAAATTGTACTCATTTGGCCGGGGAATGCCCCTAAGGATTTGTATCGATTTATCCGGGGAATGCCCCGAAGTACCTTGTACTTGAAACATGTTCGTGGTGAAGGCCCGAGGCATCGGGTGAAGCGGTAGAGCGTAGTATAGGATTAGTCTAGGGTAGAATAGATTTATATTTCCGCATTATTTATTTTTGGGACTGTATAATTGGACTGGACTTTACATTTTTTGGATTGTTTTGTTTTGTTTATTGTTTCATTATTTTGCGTGCTTTTGTGTGGTTTGTACATTTCGTAATGCCAAAAATAGTCGATACACTCTACCAAGCGACCGTGGTTGAACCCCGGGATCGAGGGGTGCCTAACACCTTCCCCTCAGTCAACAGAATTCCTTAGCCGGAGTCTCTGTTCGCAAACCAGTTTAAAGAGTCAAATGGTTTTTGAAAAGGATTTTTCCAATGGTGACTTGGCACACCAGATTATGCCAAGTGGCGACTCTGAGTAAAAAATGTAAATAATCCTTTTCCGAAACAAATTTTCATTTCTTATCACTTAAATAATAAAATCCTTTCGAACTAAAAATCTAAATCTTTTGGAGTACTTAAAAGGGGTGTGACACCACGAATATAAGATGAAGTTGTTTTTGAATTTTTGTGAGAGAAAGAGTAAAAAAAAAGTTAAAATAAGATTGCATTTGAAATTTTTATAGCTAGAGCCGTCAAAATGAGTTTGGCCCTTGAGGTCGATCCAACCCAGTCCGTTATAAGGGTTGGGTTGGGTTATGATTTTTTAGCCCTTTTAAAACTGGAGCCTATAAGCCCAACCCAAGTCAATCCGCTGGCCCTTGAGGCTTGACTGAGGCTGGGCTAGGTCAGCCCATGGATCAAAATACTATTTAATAAAAAGGGCAGTTTGGTGCACTAAAGCTATCGCTATGCGCGGTGTTCGGGAAAGGACCTCACTACAAGGGTGTATCGTACGCAGCCTTACCTTACATTTCTGCAAG
>NW_025869112.1:0-2473 GCF_002878395.1 Capsicum annuum
TGGTTTGGTTGGTGACTTAGTTACTTGAAAATAGTTAAGTCTAGGGACTTTGAAGGGGATTTTGTGTTTTGAATGTGGTTTTGTTTTGATAATTAGTTGGTTTAAAATGGTTAAGTCTAGAGACTTTAAAGGGGATATTTTAATTTTTGATGTGGTTTGTTTGGTGACTTAGTTTAAAACGGTTAAGTCTAGGGACTTTAAAGGGGATTTTTTTTTTTTGAATGTGGTTTGGTAGGTGGCTTTGTTAGTTGAAAATGGTTAAGTCTAGAGACTTTAAAGAGAATTTTTTTTGTTTTGAATGTGGTTTGTTAGGTGACTTAGTTGCGTGAAAATGGTTTCGTCCCGGGACTTTGAAGGAGATGTTTTTTGTTTTAATGTAGTTTGGAAGGTGACTTAGTTCTAGGGACTTTAAAGGCGTTTTATTGTGTTGAATGTGGTTTGTTTGGTGACTTAGTCACTTGAAAATAGTTAAGTCTGGGACTTTGAAGGGGATTTTGTTTTTGAATGTGGTTTGCTAGGTGACTTTGTTGACTGAAAATTTTTGAGTCTAGGGACTTTGAAGGGAATTTTTTGTTTTGAATGTGGTTTGTTTGGCCACTTAGTTGCTTGAAAATGGTTAAGTCTAGGGACTTTAAAGGGAATTTTTTTGTTTTGAATGTAGTTTGTTACGTGAATTTTTTGACTAAAAATGGTTGAGTCTAGGGACTTTGAAGGGAATTTTTTGTTTTGAATGTGGTTTTGTTTGGAGACTTAATTGCTTGAAAATGGTTAAGTCTAGGGACTTTGTATACAATTTTTTTTGTTTTGAATGTGTTTTGTTAGGTGACTTAGTTGCTTAAAAATGGTTAAGTCTAGAGACTTTGAAGGGCATATTTTTATTTTGAATGTGGTTTTGTAGGTGACTTAGATGCCTGAAAATGGTTAGGTCTAGAGACTTTGAAGGGGATTTTGTGTTTTGAATCTGGTTTTGTTTGGATACTTAGTTGCTTGAAAATGGTTAGGTTTAGGGACTTTAAAGTGGATTTTTTTGTTTTGAATGTGGTTTGTTAGGTGACTTAGTTGCTTGAAAATTGTTAAGTTTAGGGACTTTAAAGGGGATGTTTTCGTTTTTAATGTGGTTTGGTAGGTGACTTAGTTGCTTTAACATGGTTAAACGTAGGGACTTTTAAGGGGATATTGTGCTTTGAATGTGTTTTCGTTTTGATACTTAGTTGCTTGAAAATGGTTAAGTCTAGGGACTTTAAAAGAGATTTTTTTGTTTTGAATGTGATTTGGTAGGTGACTTAGGTACTTAAAAATGGTTAAGTCTAGGGACTTTGAATGGGATTTTGTGTTTTGAATGTGATTTTATTTTGATAGTTAGTTGTTTGAAAATGGTTAAGTCTAGGGATTTTAAAGAGGATTTTTTTTTATGGTTGTGATTTGTTTGGTGACTTAGTTAGTTTAAAATGGTTAAGTCTTGAGACTTTAAAGGGTATTTTTTTTGTTTTTAATGTAGTTTGTTAGGTAACTTTGTTGACTGAAAATGGTTGATTCTAGGGACTTTGAAGGGAATTTTTTGTTTTGAATGTGGTTTTGTTTGGATACTTAATTGCTTGAAAATGGTTAAGCCTAGGGACTTTGAATAGAATTTTTTTTGTTTTGAATGTGGTTTGTTAGGTGACTTAGTTGCTTAAAAATGGTTAATTCTAGAGACTTTGAAGGGCATTTTTTTATTTTGAATGTGGTTTGGTAGGTGACTTAGATGCTTGAAAATGGTTAAGTCTAGAGACTTTGAAGGGGATTTTGTGTTTTGAATGTGGTTTTGTTTGGATACTTAGTTGCTTGAAAATGGTTAGGTTTAGGGACTTTAAAGGGGATTTTTTTGTTTTGGATGTAATTTGTTAGGTGACTTAGTTGCTTGAAAATAGTTAAGTCTAGGGACTTTAAAGAGGATTTTTTATTTTAATGTGGTTTGGTATATGACTTAGTTGCTTTAACATGGTTAAACCTAGGGACTTTTAAGGGGATTTTGTGTTTTGAATGTGTTTTTGTTTTGATACTTAGTTGCTTGAAAATGGTTAAGTCTAAGTACTTTAAAGGAGATTTTTTTGTTTTGAATGTGATTTGATAGGTGACTTAGTTTCTTAAAAATGGTTTAGAGACTTTGAAGGGGATTTTTTGTTTTGAATGTTGTGTGTTAGGTGACTTAGTTGGTTGAAAATGGCTAAGTCTAGAGACTTTGAAGAGAATTTTGTGTTTTAAATGTGGTGTTGTTTTGATACTTAGTTGCTTGAAAATGGTTGAGTCTAGGGACTTTAAAGGCGTTTTTTTTGTTTTGAATGTGGTTTGTTTGGTGACTTAGTCACTTGAAAATGGTTAAGTCTACGGTCTTTGAAAGGGATTTTGTTTTTTGAATGTGGTTTGTTAGGTGACTATGTTGCTAGAAATGGTTACGTCTAAGGATTTCAAAGGGGATTTTTTTATTTTGAAA
>NW_025869113.1:0-2003 GCF_002878395.1 Capsicum annuum
AAAAACACAAATATGAACCTAAACAAGCTATTTGATAAACCATATATACCAAATACATCAAAAGATCTCATGTTTATACCCCCACAAATTATCACATAGCGAGATAGTTTAAACCAAGATAAAAAGACTTACAACTACACAGCCCGGACATATATAGAAAATATCTACAATGTACAAACCTTTTTAAATACTAACCCCAGAGCTATAAACATCCAAGAACCAGATACAAACTATATAACCCAAAGATTGATCGGATATAATAAGCTAATTGCTTTACCTAAAACCAAACCAAGTCTAGTTAAAACTTGCTATGAATATGGACTACTCAGTACTATATATACCTTTGACGGAAATGAGATATCTACTATACCGAAAATATATGAAGTATTTAGCATTTTTAAAAGAATAACCAAAGGTACCCTATTTTTTATAAAAATTTACACGGCACCAGCAGAGATATTATATGATAAAGTTAAAAAATCCATACAAGTTGTAAACATAGGAATAACACGAGATATGATTATACCAAAAGATATTATTCCACAACCAGAAATACCTAGAATTGAGATACCAAAATTTTATGCGAATAAGAGGATTATTGAACTATCTACAATTTTGCAAGAGCTAGCAAGCACATACCGCAACCAAAATCCCATATGGAGTTATTATTCAAGAAATCATGTACTAATATATTCAAATTCAAAGAAATTACGAGAAACAGATATGGAAACTATTAGGCAATGGATTCTGACGTTGCTCAAACCAGAGACGGAACCTATCGCCAGAGCTATCAGAGAAAAATTTATTCCAGAAGAATTATTAATCAGATATTGCAAGACAATTGGACATAAATATCCAGATCATACATGTTCAAAATGTAATGGAGGAGATAATGATATTCCAGAAGTTCAGCTAGAATAGAAGAAAAATCAACCAAGAAGATAAGAACGCCAGCTGGAAGATACAAGATAAGAAGCAATAATGGAGATATGGAAAAAAAGCAGATACGACAACAAGAAGATATCAGCGGAGTAATAATAGAAGACAAGCTATTAAATTGTGAAAGCGACATGTAAACTTTCACAATTTGCTTTACGTAAATTATTGAAACCTTTTGTATAGACTTTTGACTATTATTAGTCTAGGAATTAATAACTTTTGTCTTATTAGAAGACATTTTGTAAAGTAAAGTAGATTAGGTAGATAATTTTAAAAACGTGTAAAAAATAGGAATACTCTTGTGAAGTTTCAGTCTATAAATAAGATAAACCGAAGGCATTGCAAGGCAAGCCTTCATGTGTTGAAGCAAAAACTCTCTCTTGTCCACAACAAATATTTTGCTTAATTATTGAAAAATAGGTATATTTCAATGGAAAAAGCTATGGAGGAACAAACCTTAGAAATATCAAACCTACCCGAACAGGTATATTTATTTATGATTATGAATAGCTAAATTCATAATTTCCAATAATCATGGTATGATAAAATAAATTCATGTTAGTTACTTTATAGTAGAATTATTCGAAGAATAATATGTTAAGAAGTTTATTAGCAAAGTGAAAAAGGAGAAAAATCCCTAAGAACTATGCCATCTTAAAGGTGAAACCAATGAGACAAGAAGTCGTGGTGGGGAGTAACCACAGTAGAGACGCTATTTAAGGGAAAAATATCCAGATTACCATGCTAATAGTGACCGAAGAACATGTTATTTAAGAATAATCTAGTATATAGTAATCTAAGATGACCATATTTTGTTATGTACATGACTGAAGGAAATATTTTGAAAAGAGCAATTTTATGAAAATGAATAATTATTTATCTGATGTAATGGTAGATAAATTTAAAATACTTATTTTGTATGTGATTAAGGATATAGGAATAATAAATATAAGAAAAATCATATTAGAAAAAATATTCTGTAAAGATTATATAGCTAGAATAAATTACATACCACACTTACCTAATTACTCTTATAAATACCTATATACACATTAACTATGATA
>NW_025869114.1:0-1457 GCF_002878395.1 Capsicum annuum
GTTCTGTTCCATATTAGGTTGTCTTCTGCATATTCTAGATAATATATTATTATTTCCTATTCTATTTTCTGAAAAACTTATTCTTTGTCTTTCTTCTCCTTGTCTTTCATTATTTTCGATGACTCTCCGTCTATTTGATAGAAAGTCCATTTTTGTAGTTTTCTTATTATATTTTTTCGTTCTTGTTTAGGAGTTAATTCAATTCGTTTTAATTGGTTAATAAGTTCGTCTATTTCGAGGTTATTTTTTTGGTTGGACTCCTTTATTTATTAAGATGTCTATTTTCTTATGTAGTTCGGGTAATTCTGGTTCCTTTTGGAGGGGTTTTTGAGTTTCTTTGCCTTTAATTAAGATGTCTATCTTTTTGTGTAAGTCTAATAGTAATTCTATTATGGTACTATTTTGTTTTAATAGAATTTTATCTGTTTGACTTGAAGATATATGCCTAGATAACCCTTCAGGTTCACTATGATAATTTCTTGATTTTTCTAGTGCTTTATTGTAATTTATATCTTCTTCACTCATGAAAGTGATATTTCTTCTAATCTTTTTGTTATTTCTTGCAAATCTTTGATCTCTGTTGTTATATTTTCTACTTGTTCTACAAGCTTAGATATTAGTTGAGTTGTTTTTACTTCCAATTCTTTAGGTTGTATATTTCAATAATAGTATTTCAATAATAGTATATTTCAATGAAAACAGAATTTAGAATTTCAATAAAAACAGAAACCAGTGGTACAAATAATGATTGATTTTTTAATATATCAGTTTGTAAAACCTACTCAGTACTCCCTCTTCCCTATCGTTTCTTCATGTTTATCATTCTTATAGTTTATATTTTCCCCAGAGTTTTTTTTTTTTTTTACTTTACCCTGTTCATCTCTTCCTCTTAATCTATGTTCTTAACATCGTACTTCTTTACCACACCCTGAAAAATTTTTGTCTGGCAGCTAACACTCGTCCTTTGTCTATTTTGCAGACCTATTGGACTATCAAGGCCAAAATTCCTAGGAATTTACAGGTTAATCCATCGTTGTTATTAAGAAATTAAGAGGCTAACCATATACTAAGGGTAAGAATAGATAATTTAATGTACATGATGTAGAAATAACTTAAAACATAGATGTAAAAACATTGAATATAACTATTTTTGTGGGGAATATATGTAAATAAGAATAGAAATGATAAAGATAATCCAAAATCTGATTCTTCAGAATCAGACGAGGATAACTTAGTTAATGAGCTAGGAAAAGAAATAGAGGATTTAGACTTAAACAACCTAATAATTAATAATTTAATGAATATTAATCAAGAATGTATACATGAATTCCAAAGAAACAAAGGTCTAGATAGTAATAGATGTCGTATCTTTCATTGGTATCCAAGTAAAGACAACAGAGCTAAATGTAAAAAATGTTACTTAGAAGCATGTATAAATTGTATAGAAAACACTCTAA